>NC_138313.1:21707500-21715000 GCF_965601325.2 Salmo salar
CTTATTTGGCACCATATTACTTACTGGTGCTTTGTGGCACGATAACCCTACAGTACTCAAGTCACATGATTTGGACTCGAGTCAGACTCGAGTCACAAATAGGATGACTTGCAACTCGACTTTGACTTTAACACCAATGACTCGTAACTTGACTTGGACTTGAGCCTTATGACTTGACCTGACTTGATACCCTCCCCAAGCTCAAATATTAAAAATGATGCTATTAAAAAAAGTGTGCAGCGCATCAACTCTTCATTTAACGGATTACAGTTTGAATCGGACAGCAGCCAATCAAATTGTGCCAGCTGAGAAAAAGTTGTGCGTGGCAGTGCAGAGGAACGTCGGCGGGGTAATTCAGATGTAGCCCTTGGAAAGATGATACACAAAATTATTATTTACGGATATAAAGACCACGCTGAATCAGCAAAAAAAATGTTTATTTGGAAAGTAATAAATGTATAGATATTTTTAAAAGCATTCATGATTTGCGTAAATGTAATATACTAACTATTACTCTTGTTAAAAATATGAAATGGTATTACAATTGGGAAAGAGCACATTATGACTTTAGGACTCGAAACTCAAAGTTTAGGACTTGAGACTTGACTTGATACTTGACGGTCTTGACTTGAGACTTGACTTGGGACTTGAGTGCTAAAACTTGAGACTTACTTGTGACTTGTAAAACAATGACTTGGTCCCACCTCTGCTCACACACACACACACACACACACACACACACACACACACACACACACACACACACACACACACACACACACACACACACACACACACACACACACACACACACACACACACACACACACACACACAAGCACAGATAGATGTACACATGTCGTTTTTTAAGCACAAACATGCCTTCTTTTATTTAATCACACACCCACGTCCATTAACTTAAGGGACTCCAGAACGGGGAAGCTGCCAAAAAATACTGACTGCAAATTGTGTGACTGAAGGATAAACTTTTGCCTGTCCAATGCCAGCCCTATTCCAAATGCTGTAATAAAAGAAAACATTGACTAGCTAGAACATACAATAGAAGTGAGTGGGGTTTTAATTATCCCAGGGCTAGCAGCTGAAGAGCCTTCAGCAATCTCAGTCAATTATCATATGTGTCATACTCTGACTCACGATTAAATACATCATTAAGTCTCAAGTCTCTGTCTGTCTGTCTCACTGAAACACCTGCAGGTGGCTCATGTTCTGGGTTTACAGAGAAAACCGTGATGTAGGCCATACACGAAAACCACACCAGAAACTTAGGATAGCACTTGTTTTTTACACTCTGACACACACAGACAGGTCATTTTGTGGCTTGAAAAAAAAAGAACTATTGTCAGAAAGCAGGAAAACCACAACAAAAACACAGGAAGCTGTCCAACCCCCTGGTGGAATATCTGTATTCATCTGCATTGCACACACACCTCAACACACACTGAGGTATTGTTGTCTAAGCCTTAGCCGTATGCAGTCTGTCTCTGGTTAGCATAGCTGCCATTGTGTTATTTGCTTCAGATTACGAGGTGATGATTTGCCTTGTTCAGGAACATGCTAGAACAGTGCCTCTGTAGTACAGTAGCGGCCTTGTGACTCCGAGAACAGGATTTTGTTATGTTTGGTCTAGTGTGTGTTATTTCATGTTGTGTGTAGGTGGTATGCAGCCCTGTCCGAGCCTGCCCAGCACAGATTTAAGAGCTGGAATTAATCTGTAATATCGCTCATTATCTGACAATAAACAAAAGATTTCTCGTCTTGGTTGTGAGTTGCTTAGTTTTATTCCCCCCCCCCCCCCCCCCCCCCCCCCCAGCCTCTCACATCCTCCCTCCCTTCCTCCCAGAGCAGGTTTGGCCACTTCTCTGTTTACCTCTGTTCTGGCCCTGCTCGTCTCTGCCACTTCCTGGTCACCTGGATCAGTTTCCTGACGTGAGCAGCAAGCTCTGGGTCGTCACAGCACGCCCAGAACTCTCTGACTCTGTTCTGTCCTGTTCTCTTTCCCAGAATTCTCACAGGACGGGCAGCCGGCTAACATTTCCGGCTAAACTCACCCAGCCAATCAACAGACGCTGTGACCGGGACAAAGTCCTTTGTCAGTTCACCTACCTACTCTCTTTCTCCCTCCTTCCCCCTCTCCCTCTGTAGCTCTCTGACAGGTCTAGAGTTACACCCTATTTCCTAAGCATTACCTGTCCAGGTGAAGCTGCTTTGCCTGAAGTGAACAACGCTCTGTGAGTCCTGCAAGCTCTTGTCCCTGTAGTCGGAACTGTAAAGACTGTACTGGATGTTGTATCACTATTACTTGCTAAAGTTTGACTTGCTACAGTAAGTAGGAGTAGTCTACTTGACAGTTTGTCTATTGTCTCATACGTCTGTCTGTGTACTTTTAAGAGATTCATCTGAATGCTGCTTGCGTTGCGAGTTTGTGTCTGCGTGAGTGGACGTCAGACATGTTCTCTCCCTATGTTTTGCCTGTGTCTGTAAAGTAACTTATCCATTCTATCTGTGATCAGTGACCTGAACGTCTGAGTGAGAGTAACTATGTGCTGATCCAGACAGACTCTGAGCCGTTAGAGCCGCTCCAAAGAGCTCAATGGCTGCCTGCTCCTCTGCTCTGCCCTGAGCTCTGTTGTCCAAGACTGGGCAGTCAGATTTAGAGGTCTGGCTCAGAGAGAGAGAGAGAGAGAGAGAGAGACTCAGCACCAGATCTGTGGAGATTTCTAATAGACACTCAGATCATAGAGATAGAGAGGATAGACAGAACTTTGATGGACAGGGTGTAGATGTTTTATATTTGTATTTGATATATTTCTATATCTGGGAAGCGTCTTTGCTCGTATCTAAGTTCTTTGTTTACGGGTGCTTCTAAAAGTAGTGGTACATGTAGTAGGCTAGAGTTCCTTAGATCTCGACCATCTGGCTAGATAACGATGAACTGACTACTTATGAAGACTTTATTTCCAAAATGTTATATCAGCCAGTTTTTCAAATTTTTCATAAGAAAATGATTGCTTATGGGTGTTTAAAATATTGCTGTTTAATTAACAGATTTCAGATGTGTATGAAAATGCGTTTTTATTTTGCAAAACACATATCCATTGTTTAGCTGCAATGGAATGTTGTTATCTTGTATATTTGACTGAGATATGTGGTTGTCTCACCTAGATATCTTAAGATAAATGCAGTTACTAGAAGTCGCTCTGGAAAAGAGAATCTGCTAAATGACTAAAATGTGAAATGTAAATGTTTTACATACAGATCTCATACTGTATTGAATTATTTTTGTGAATTATTTTTTGAAATATTGATGTCACAAATGTATCATTTGTACATTTCTTTATCAAAAATGTAGTTATTTGTTACATTTGACTATGTAAACCCTAGCTGTACTACTTATTTCTCTTAGAGTTAGGCGGATACAGTATGTAGCATTTTGCAAAAAAACATGATTATTTGTCTCTCTGAAATGAAACCATCAAGTGATTGATCTTAAACAAATACATGTCTGCCATTGAAAAACCCAATGCCATGATTAGATAGTGAAAAAAGAAACCAATCTCTTTCATAATTTCTTTAAACAATAAAAGCTAATTTACCAACATTTCTGAAAATTGATATATAGCGTTTTGGAATGAAATCTTATGTACACATATTTAATATTATGTTGCATAGGCTAACCTACATCCTTCATGGACCAAATGTAGGTCTCATCCTATCCATTACAAGTGTCAAGTACTTTGCCTGCGTTGTGTACATACACTCGATATTTGTGTGCATACACTTCATATGTGCACATACTTCAAACCAAACCATTTGTATAGTATGGGTGTGTGTGTGTGTATGCACGTGTTCATTGTATCTTGCGCTCAGTGCGAATATATTTGATCTCATCCTGTATATTATCTTATTCCCATTTTCTCTGTGCAGTCGTTATGAGTAGCCTACAGTCAGTCCCCTTCTGTGTCCCTTAACCTCAACATGTCATGATTATCTGCAGTGTGACACATTAATTATTCATTTGGTTCTTATTATTCATCAGCTTTATAATCAGCAGGGGCCTCATTTATAAATGCTGCATAAGCAGAAATATACCCCAAAACATGAGTGGTGCCAGTTACTTGGCGTGAGAATGTCCTCCACGCAAACGTTAGACCATAGGTAAGCACATTTTTGTAGTTGTTGAAGTAACGTATTGCAAACAGGCAAGTATCTAGTGCAAATGGGGGATATGATGATAAGCGTATAAAAAAAAGATTAATAATAATAATAAAAACATTGTCCTTAGTGAGAAAAGCAAAAATCAATGTGTTTTATTTTTGAAATCTAAAATAACTATACATAGGAATCTATTTCCTATTTATTTTGTTTTCATAACCATTGCAGAATAATTCCTCACCTTTTCTGGCCGTGATGCGTTCATATTCCCGAAGTAGCAATACAACAAATTACCATGCGCATGTCTCATTTAATTCAGCTTACTAGCCTGGTAAATAGATAGGTTATGTATTTAAAGTTTTACTGTATGCAATCCCATAGGCAGTGCGGTTTATAATACACAGTTGAATTTAACAGGTGAACAGACAGTTGACATTTTACATTGACGTAGTTCTATGTAGGCTATGCTACCACTGTAGCCTAAGTATAAAATCAAATCAAGATCTATTTATACAGCACATTTCAGATGTGGAATGCAACACAATGTGCTTTACAGGAAAAAGAAAAGAAAAATGAAAATATTTACTACAGAACAAACATAAGAGGATAAATAACAAAAGCATAACAATAAAAACTGAACGACTAAAAAGCACCCTAAGGAAAAGCAAAGCTAAAAAGGTGTTTTAAGATATCTTTGAAAAATGTCCTCAGTTTCAGCCCCCCTCAGGTTCTCTGGCAGGCTATTCCAGAGGCTGGGGACATAGTAACAAAAGGCTGCCTCTCCATGCCTCTTGGTCCTAGGCTTTGGGATAGTTAAAAGGCCAACGTCAGAGGACCTGAGGGACCGACTGGGTACATAACTTAAAATCATGTCTGGCATGTATTGGGGTGCACAATCGTGGATTGATTTAAAAAACAACAGAATAATGTTAAAATGAATTCTAAATTAATTGTAAAACTCACAGTGCAGAGAACTTAAATCCGGTGTAATGTGTGGTCTCTGTCTAGTCTTGGTCAGTACCCTTGCTGCAGTATTTTGTATGTTTTGCAGTTGACCAATGGCATTCTTGGGTAGACCAGACAGGAGAGCATTACAGAAGTCAAGCCTGCTTGTTATAAAAGCATGGATGAGTCTCTCTGTACTAGCCTGAGAGAAACGGCCGCACCTTGGCAATGTTCCTCAGGCGACAAAAGCTATTTTGGTCACATTCCTAATGTGTGACCTGAAATTGAGTTCAGAATCTAAAATAATACCCAGGTTTTTTACTTGGGGTTTTATCTTTATTGCCAGTGTATTAAAATGTTCGGCCAGATTCTCTCTCTTTGCTTTGGTTCCAACAATAACAATCCTTGGATATCCTGCAACAATTGGCTGTTAAAAACAATTGTATTCATGGAAATTCACTACAAAGCTTTTTAGCTGGAGGAAGTTGTGAACCATCCAAGTTTTTAAATCACTAATACAGTCTAATAATGTATCCGTGGAGCTAAAATCCTCTGGTGACAAAGAAATGTAAAGTTGTGTATCGTCTGCATAGCAGGGGTAGCATAAATACCCAAGGGGTAGCATAAATAAATTGAACAGTACTGGCCCCTAAATAGAACATTGTGGAATGCCATGTGATATGTATTTCTATGAGCTATGTTTACCAAGGGTGACAAAAAACTCTCAACCAGTCAAATAGGTCCTAAACCTATTTAGAACAGGACCGGAGAGGCCAACCCTAGTACTGTAATTCAGAATTTGCGGGCAGTCCAGCATGTTCAGGTTTGGGAAAAGTCAAACGTTCTGCGCTGACTGCTCCAAAACAATTTGCTGTTATTTTTTCTTTTAGAAACTGTCACAGTCCTTTGCCAAATACAGCATAAGTTACTGCAAAAGATTCAAACATTCCGCTAACACCTCCAAAAAACATTTGATAACATTTGTCATTGCTCTTTCTTTTAGAAACTGCCATGGCCTAATTACAATAGTTCCAAATTAATTCCAGGTCTGATTGATAACGGGAAACATGTGTACGTATGGCATGCGCCAAGTTTATGGGTGAAATTTACGCAACGGTTATAAATCCGGTCCCGGGTTCCTGCTCTAAGCAGGCGTGTTTTGAGGAGAAACATGGATCTGTGGAATGTTTTACCTCTGAACAGCTGTGTCTGCCCCTCCCTCTCAGACAACACACTGAGCCTGCAGGCCTGTTGTGTGGACCTGCATGGGCTAGGGATAACATACCATACCTCACCTATGTGCACTGGTAACTCCTTGGAGAACCAGGCATACGTTAGTTGAAAAGGCAAACCGTAAATGGAACCTTCATTGTGATCACCGTAGCATCCATATTGTGTTCATGCGGTGCTATTTCACATGACAGACACAATGTCAAATGATACTCTGACCCCAGCGTGTGCTCGATGTGCCTACTGTTTGTTTCAGGGTGGGTGTGGGACAGGATGTGTTTGTGATAGAACTTTAATTTGTGTGCTTTTGAAAGGTTTGGATTTGTCAGGTCAATCCGGGGTCTTTGTCAGATTACTGTACTGCCTTTTGTTGGGCTACCTAGTAGGATGTGCATAAGCTACATTCGTTTGCATTATTATAGGAGCATGGGACACATTTACAGACCTACACACTAGTATACGGCAGACATTCAAATGCTGACGCAAACACACTTACCTTGTTCAAAGAGTTGTTTTTCAACCAGGGCCGTAAGGGAATGAGCTGAGTCGGCATTGGGTTGGATGATTATTAGCTAATCAACTCACACTGTGTCACAGGATCATTGGACAGACAGTAACCAACATGTCTATGAGAGAGTATCTGTGCACTGTATGAATGTCTGTGTAATGTGCATTGTGTGTGAGCCGTTCTTATCCATGAGCCATTAAATGGGGATTTTGTCTCCTATGAGCGGTTCTGGCCTCTGTCTACATTTACTGGTTTTTCCTTACAACTGAAAAAATAGTCAAATATCACACAGCATGACCAAAAGTATGTGGATACCTGCTTGTCGAGCGTCTCTTTCCAACATCATGGGCGTTCGGCGGTCCAATTCATCCCAAAGGTGTTCAATGGGGTTGAGGTCAGGAATCTGTGCAGATCAGTCAAGTCCTTCCACACCGATCTCGACAAACCATTTCAGTATGGACCTCGCTTTGTGCACGGGGCACTGTCATGCTGAAACAGGAAAGTGCATTCCCCAAACGGATGCCACAAAGTTGGAAGCACAGAATCATCTAGAATGTCACTGTATGCTGTAGCGTTAAGATTTCCCTTCAATGGAACTAAGGGGCCTAGCCCAAACCATAAAAAAACAGCCCAGAACATTATTC
>NC_138313.1:21720000-21890000 GCF_965601325.2 Salmo salar
TTCAATCCAGCAACCTTCCAGTTTCTGGCCCAACGCCCTAACCACTAAGCTACCTGCAGCACCCATAATAACTGCTGCATGCTTATTATTTGTGTTCTGTTTTCCCCATCTGCTCCTCTCTCTCTCTCAGGGCTCATAACGTTGTTGTGGTACATTTGTGTTGACCTCCGTTTAACATACACACTTAGCATCCCCACCCCCACGTCCCTATTGTCCCTGTCCCCACCCCCTCCAGTCCCAGAGGGGGAGAGCGCACTTCCTCCCCCTGGTTCTTTCATCTGAACCAGCCCAGCTCCTCTGTTTATCATTATAGAGTCAGAGGTTTGGCTGCTCATTGTTCAGTGTCTTGGCTCCTCTCTTCATTAGCGCTCGTTAACACTCTGCTAGCCTAGAGGCCCACAGGGTAATTACTAAATAACTCCCGAGCTATACACTGGGACTGTGCAACAATGTGTTTCCCATAAAGTGATAGTGATTGCATAACTATCACCTGAGCCTGCAATCCCCTCGAAGTTCACCCCCCTTTCTCCCCTCCCTCCTTCAATCTTCATCCCCGGGTGTCCTGTCACTCACACCTCCATCCTCCATATCTACCTCTCCATCTCGTTCACGATGTGTGAGTGTGGTGTGGGTGGGCCAGGGTCTCTGGGGACCAGCTCCTCTCTGGGAGGAGTCAAGAGGTGTTACAGTATCTATCTGTAGAGGGGAGAGGCTACGTCCTAGGGGAGGAGAAGAGAGGCTACGTCCTGGGGGAGGAGAAGAGAGGCTACGTCCTGGGAGAGGAGAAGAGAGGCTACGTCCTGGGGGAGGAGAAGAGAGGCTACGTCCTGGGGGAGGAGAAGAGAGGCTACGTCCTGGGGGAGGAGAAGAGAGGCTACGTCCTGGGGGAGGAGAAGAGAGGCTACGTCCTGGGGGAGGAGAAGAGAGGCTACGTCCTGGGGGAGGAGAAGAGAGGCTACGTCCTGGGGGAGGAGAAGAGAGGCTACGTCCTGGGGGAGGAGAAGAGAGGCTACGTCCTGGGGGAGGAGAAGAGAGGCTACGTCCTGGGGGAGGAGAGGAGACACTCTGGCCTGAATGGGGAATGCTCATCCAGCCTGATACACCCGCCTCATAAGGTCTTTGGTTTTGTGCCCGGGGTTCGGCACTTTCTTGGGTTCAGTGTTTGTGGTCCTGTGTTTGTGGTTGTGTTCGCGGTCCAGTAATTGCGGTCCTATGCTTGATGTCATGCAGGGTTGCGTGTTATGTTTATGATGTAGGGTTTATGGTCTTATTTCATTAGGTGTGTTTATGGTCAGGTGTTTATAGCCTGTTTATCTTGCAAATCCTTTTACAGTGTGTTTTCCATATACATTTATAAAGTGCCTTTCCCAGTGAAAATATGTTAACTATTTGTACTTGGCTTTTTAATGTGTGTGTGTAGTTGCAGTGCTTGTGTTTACGTTCTTGTACTTGTCTGTTCATGTTTTGGTCAGGTCATTGGGTTGCTTGCGTGTTCAGGCATTTGTGCATTGATTTCTTCCATGCTTGGTGTTTCTATGCCTGTAGCATGGTGCTTCATGTCTTTCAGTATACGTACATGCTGTTCCTTTGGGGAGTGCTGTCTGTGTAATGTGGGATTGGAGATGGATTTGTCTAAATTCAGATTACCGTGCAAAAGTCAAGTAAAGAACTCTGTCAAAGCATGAGATGAACGGGAAATTAACAAATCCCTTTGCATGCCAGTGAGTTTGTGAGTATTGAAGAGATTTAGGTCCTTGTTTTGTGTTCTTACGTGGTGAGCATCCCAAATGGCTCACTGTTCCCTATATAGTGTGCTTGACCAGAGCCTTGGTCAAAAGTAGCGCACTGTAAAGGGAATATGGTGCCATTTCGGACACGAAACACAGACACGGACATGAAAATAGATTTGGGTCTTGTCTGTCCATATGCATGGACAGTAGTAGGAAATGTGTGCTTTAATGCATGGATCTATGTGCGTGTGTACTTACGTGCAGGCCTTTGTGTGTGTATATGCTGGTGTTGTGTATATGCTGGTGTTGTGTATATGCTGGTGTTGTGTATGTGTTAGTGTTGTGTATGTGTTAGTGTTGTGTATGTGTTAGTGTGATGTAAGTCCACCTGGCTATGTGCCAGAGGGCTGATCTCTGATCTCTACTGTGACAGGTGGCCATTCTGTCCCTGACCTTTCTGACCCTGCCACTTCCTGATGTGTGTGTGTGTGTGTGGGGGGGGTCGTGTCATTTTACCATGCAAATACACTGTATGCAGCCAGTAATACATTCTTATCCCTCATGGACCGGTTCGTAGCTGAAACATTTTGCATTCAGGCTGCGTAGGCTTCGATTTCCTCCTTAACTTTATTTAATGGCGATATGCATACTTTCTTTATGAAACACCATTTTTCACCACCATGCTAGAGTGAGTAAATGCTAATGTTGTATATCAAAATTTCCCCAAAAATTATGCATTCAGGAGTATAATCTATGAGCAGAATTCCTGTTTTACCTCAATTAGCCAAAAAATCCCTAGTTTGAAAGCGACTATTTTCCTTGAAGCTGTGCTGCGGCATTTTCCCAAATTCACCCAATTCAATTTCTAGCCAATTAGCTTCAGCCCCTCGCCATTTGAGTGACAGAGTGTCTTTCTCAGCCCCATAGCAAAATGTGTAGAATTGCAGGAAATTAGCTTTAAAACAGAAACGAACAAAAAACTATGCGGCCAAGATGAGCGCCTCTAAAAATGTTGATCACCGACCGCCATTGGCCACGCCCACGGCCACGGCCACCACCTAAGCCCCATTTTGATCCAGAAAAAACCCTGCACTTTACTAACCTCTGCTCTATTGGTTCGTCTAGCCTCAACTACTCTCCTTCTGGAAGACTGGGTTTGAGATCGAAAACTGAAGAGGAATGGAAATAGGCAAATATTCTTAATGTGTGGGTGTGTGTGAAGGGTGTATCTGACTGTGTGTGATGTGTGTGTGTGTGTGTGTGTGTGTGTGTGTGTGTGTGTGTGTGTGTGTGTGTGTGTGTGTGTGTGTGTGTGTTTTTGAGTGTGTTTGATGACTTCTTTGGGCCAGACTGGTTTCTGCTTTCAAACTGCATCCTGTGACAATCCAATTACATTACATTTCCTGCCAGCCCGTGGCCTTGTGTGGTTCACACTGCTCACACCACAGCACAGAACACACAACTAAACACACACACACACATATTTACCCATGAAATATTCATTGGGATGGGCTATTTACACCAGTTAAGTACCTTACTCCGGTGCACCTTAAAACAGCACTACACTGAGACTACTCCCAAACCACTACTAACCACCAGGAGAGGAGAGGAGAGGAGAGGAGAGGAGAGGAGAGGAGAGGAGAGGAGAGGAGAGGGAGGAGAGGGAGGAGAGGAGAGGAGAGGAGAGGAGAGGAGAGGAGAGGAGAGGAGAGGAGAGGAGAGGAGAGGAGAGGAGAGGGGAGGAGAGGAGAGGAGATTAATGGAATGGAATGTAAAGGAGATGTTAGATACTCTAGAGAGATGATGAAAAAACAAAGATGAAAAGAGGAGAGAATCAATGTTGGAAAAAGTGGCAATGAAATGCATTGGGAGAGGAATTGAGAGGAGAGAGAGATGGAGCGATAGGAAAAGCAGATAAATGTGGGACGCTGCAGGCTTGAAGTGTTACGTGATATCATGACTGGAGATCAAAGTTCTCTCACCACCGTCAGCCACTCCCTCTGGCTCTCTAATTACAGCTAAAGGAGAGAGGGATGAAAGAGAGGAGGGAGATGAGAGCAATGAAAAGAGAGAACAAGATGTAGAAAGAGAGAGAGAGGTCTACACTGAGTGTACAAAACATTAAGAACACCTGCTCTTTCCATGACATAGACTGACCAGGTGAAAGCTATGATCCCTTATTGATGTCACTTGTTAAATCCACTTCAATCAGTGTAGATGAAGGGGAGAAGACAGGTTAAATAAGGATTTTCAAGCCTTGAGACAATTGAGAAATGGATTGTGTATGTGTGCCATTCAGAGAGAGGGTGAATGGGCAAGACAAAAGATTGAAGTGTCTTTGAAGTGGGTATGGTAGTAGCTGCCAGGCGCACCAGTTTGTGTCAAGAACTGCAACGCTGCTGGGTTTTTCAGTTTCCCATATGCATTGGCGTCAACATGGGCCAGCATCCCTGTTGAACGCTTGTGACACCTTGTAGAGTCCATGCCCCGACGAATTGAGGCTGTTCTGAAGGCAAAAGGGGGTGCAACTAAATGTTAGGTGTTCCTAATGGTTTGTCCACTCACTGTGTGTATTTAGCCCGGTAGTCTGCTTGGACCTGCCCTTATGCCACCTTACGGTGCCCTCATCACTCCCCTTTATTAACCATGCCCTCGTTATCCATACCCAGCCCCAATCTCAAGATATCAAACATGGTTCAGCCTCTCTCATCCCCCCATCCCCCCGTCCCCCTGTCCCAACTCACACACCCCAACAACAATTTCCCTGAATAAATATATGGGCATCTGACCACTGGTTTGGTTCAATGAATAATTATTATAACAGTAAGCTCCCCTTTCCTGTTCTCTCCCACTCTGTCAGTCTGTTTCACTTCATTCAGAAATAACAGGCTTCTACTGTATCTCTGTGATGAATATTGATTTGGCAGTGTGTTTTTCCTCTCCCCTTCTCGTTTTGTGTTTTTTTTCTACACATGTAGGTAAGGTCTTTGGAGCGATCAGACCAATCTGCTGCCACCCATCTTTAAGAGGGAGGGGTTAAGAGTCAGCCGACCAGCGTATGTGCAGGCAGGGGGAGGTTAATGCAGTAGCTGTGTGTGAGTGCGGGACGGAGAGGGATTGTGACCAATCAGAGAAGCCCCAGGTGCCCCCCCCCCCCCCCGCTCTACCCTTGGTTTGGTCTGCTCCATCTCTCCCTCTCAGTGGTTGCTGCTGCAGTATAAGTCACAGGCTGCGCTGTTCCCTCTGACACATACACGGAGGGAGACACACACACACACACACACTCGTGCGAGCGCAAATCCTCTTACACGTCGCTAGTGCCTAGAGCAGATTAAAGCCTGCATATCTCAAATCATATTCCAAATGTGCCACCTTCCCCTGGGTATCCTCCCTCCTCTTCCTCCTCCTCCTCCGCCTCTTCATCCTCTACCTCCGCAGGACTTCTCCTCTACTTCTGTTGCTGCTTCTTCTTCTTCTTCATCCTCTGGCAGCTGGCCCACTCGCCTCTGCGGCTGAGATGACCACACAGCCTGCCTGAGGGAGAGAGAGAGAGAGACAGGAGGAGACAGAAAGGAGAGAACGAGGGAAGGGGAGAAAGAAAGAAGAGAGGGAGTCATTTAGACCTGAGAGCTATTCTGAAGAAAGAAGGGAAAAAGGGAGAGGGTCAGCACGGCCAGGCTCGGAGAAGAGGAGGGGGAAGTGGAGGAGGAGGAAGTCGGGGGGGAGAGAAGAGAAGAGCGCTCCGGTGCAGAAAGAGAAAGAGAAAAGAGAGAAAGAGAGCGAGAGAGAGCTGACTGTGTATCGACCATGAAGGCTCTACTGCTGCTGGTTCTACCCTGGCTCAGCCCAGCCAACTACACTGACAATGTGGGCAACCTGCACGTCCTCTACTCTGAGCTGTGAGTACTGTACCACTGTCCCACTGTCCCACTCAGCATAGACCTGCTGCATCCATTCACTTCCATAACAACACCCCATCACTCCCCTTCACCAACGGCCCATACAGCCCTGTAGTGTGTGTCTGTGTGTCTGTGTGTCTGTGTGTGAGCGTACATGCGTTTGTGTATGCCTGTGTTTGTGCGCGTTTGGGCCCATGTGTCTGTCTGTGTTTATGTTTTGATCTGACTACAAAGAGAGTGTACGGAGCTATGGCCATTTGTGCGGTTATTGACTTGGGTAATGCTTTTTGTAGCAGTGGCCATTGGTTGCCGTGGCAGCGGGATGCGGTTGACATGACAGATATAGAGCTTTGTGCAGACAAGGTCTGTTTGGATGTTCCAGAGTAGCACTGCAGCATGGCAGCACTCTCATCAGGACTGCAGGAGTGTGTGTGTGTGTGTGTGTGTGTGTGTGTGTGTGTGTGTGTGTGTGTGTGTGTGTGTGTGTGTGTGTGTGTGTGTGTGTGTGTGTGTGTGTGTGTGTGTGTGTGTGTGTGTGTGTGTGTGTGTGTGTGTGTGTGTGTGTGTGTGTGTGTGTGTGTGTATGTGTGTGTGTGTGTGTGTGTGTGTTTACTGTATGTGTGTGTGCTGTCTATTGATTGGTAACGAAATGTGAACCTGTGCATGCCTGTGGCTAAATGCTTTGATTGTCTCTGTATGTGTGCGTTATTGAGTTCTTTATGTGTGGAGTACATACCTTTCAGTACCTGTGTGTTCCTGTTTGATTCCTGCTTCATTCTACCTGTTCACTGTGTGAACGGCCATATTCATGAGGAGCACTCCAGGCAAAACACAGAGCAAACACTTGCTATATCCACACAGAGAAACACAGTCATCGCTACAAACATCCCAGCAACACAACAACACAGACATTCACCGCCGCAACAATGATTCAGAAAGATAGATAGACAGATATAGAAGATAACAACACCCTCTGGGGGAAGAAAACACTTCAGTCAGTCATAGTTAATATGAAACACTTTGACACCATGGCAACAACCTTCTCATCCAGCCAGCTGTACTCTTCATACCGAGGAGGAGATCACTATGTCACCTTCTTGGAAAATCGACACCATCCTCCACGAAGTAGCCTAAACACGTATTGTGTCTGCATAGCGACTGTTGGTTTTAATTATAGGTTTGTGTTGTGTGGTGAAACAGATTTCTGTCGGTGTGTTTCTAAGTGTGTCTGTATCGGTATAGTCTTTCTGAGCGGGAATGCCGTTTGACTATGTGGCCATTCGCTCTCTGGGAATAGTCTATAGTGGTCCTTTGTGTTTGTCTCTGTCAGTGATATTGGCTATATTCAGTAGACTCATTTGA
The DNA here is from genome assembly GCF_965601325.2 of Salmo salar. Taxonomy (NCBI): domain Eukaryota; kingdom Metazoa; phylum Chordata; class Actinopteri; order Salmoniformes; family Salmonidae; genus Salmo; species Salmo salar. The sequence goes on from NC_138313.1 coordinate 21,726,992, forward strand.
AGCCTGGGGCTCACAGCTCTATAAGCTGGGATCCTCACCAGTCCCCGCCAGTCTGACGGAAATGTCCCATTATGCTGTATGAATACGGGGAACAATGCAAAGCTTTACAAATCCTCCCGTTCCATTATGAGGATCCTTTATTGAGTGGAGCTTTAGCTCCTGCAGACACCCATATCCCATGTTGGACAGCCATGAAACCTAGATAGATAGGGGGAGGGGAGAGGGGAGGGAGAGAGAGAGAGAGGGAGAAAGAGAGAGAGAAAGAGAGATGGCAAGTGAGAGAGAAAGAGAGAGCGGGAGAGAGAGAGATGGCTAGAGAGAGAGAGATCTCTAGAGAGAGAGAGAGAGAGGGAGATGGCGAGAGAGAGAGAGAGAGAGAGAGATGTCTAGAGAGAGAGAGAGAGAGAGATGGCGAGAGAGAGAGAGATGTCTAGAGAGAGAGAGAGAGAGATGGCGAGAGAGAGAGAGAGAGAGAGATGGCTAGAGAGAGAGATATGGCTAGAGAGAGAAAGAGATGGCTAGAGAGAGAGAGAGATGGCTAGAGAGAGAGATATGGCTAGAGAGAGAAAGAGATGGCTAGAGAGAGAGAGAGATGGCTAGAGAGAGAGATATGGCTAGAGAGAGAAAGAGATGGCTAGAGAGAGAGAGAGAGATGGCTAGAGAGTGAGAGATGGCTAGAGAGAGAGAGATGGAGAGAGAACAGGTGGGGGGGAAGAGAGGTAAAAAAAAGAGGAGAGGAGGAGAGAAGGGAAAGGCGAGAGAGGTGAGGGAGAGGAGAGGACAGTAATGGAGGTGAGGAGAATGGAAATAGAAAGCAGGGAATAGAAGAAGAAGGGCAGAGGAGAGGAGAGAGAGCAGGGGAAATAAGAGGAGACAGGAGGGGATAAGGTCACTTCCATCTGTCCATCCATGCGTATGGCTGCCTTAGCAATGGGAGACTGAGGGACTCATTGGGAGAACGCTCAGTATGTGGGTCATTGCAATGAATGATTGTTTGTAAATACCATGAGTGCTTTCTCTCCTCTCCCCGTGTGTGTGTTTCTGTGAGTGTGTTTGTGTGTGTGTTTGTGTGTGTGTTTGAGTGTGTCTGTGCGCAGTGCTGTCTCTGTGACGGGGCTTTTGCTGATTGTGGCATGATAGAGAGGGAAACAGGAGCGGACATGGTGTTTTTCTGGCTGGCTGGAGAGCAGTGGCACACCATTCATCTTTATCCAGTGCCCTGACAGCCAGGAGCCTCCCTCTGTCTGACCATCATCTCGTTTCTCTCTCATCCTCTCTCTCGCTTGCTTCCACTCTCTTCTCCTCTCACTACGCTTTTCTCTGTGTCTCAGTTGTCGTGCTGCATTTCCCTGTTTCCCACAAAAGGGATTTCATTCTATGAGGGAAATCATATTATAAAGTATTGTAAAATCAAATGATATTGTATTTGTCTCACCTCCGTATAGCACGGGTGCTCTTTCCCAATGATGCAGAGTTAAAAATACGAACATTTAAATGTGTGCGTTATGTGTGTGTGTGTGTGTGTGTGTGTGTGTGTGTGTGTGTGTGTGTGTGTGTGTGTGCGTGTGTGTGCGTATGCATATGCATATGCATATGTATGTGTGTTTGTGTGAGACTGTCAGCGTAAGTGTGTGTGAGTGTGTGGGTAGATTCCTGTGAGTGTGCATAAATGTTATCTTGCACACACACACACACATAGTATACACAGCACAAGCAGGAGAGCGAGAGAGAGTGTCACGTCCTGACCATAGTAAGATGTTATTTTCTATGGTAGAGTAGGTCAGGGCGTGACGGGGGTGTTTTGTGTTTTTCTATGTTTTCTATTTCTATGTTCTTGGGTTCTAGTTTTTGTATTTCTATGTTGGCTTGTTTGGGATGATCTCCAATTGGAGGCAGCTGGTCCTCGTTGTCTCTAATTGGAGATCATATTTAAGTAGGGGTTTTTCTTCCTGGGTTTTGTGGGTTATTATATTTTGAGTAGTGTTTGTTTCTCTCTGCGTCACGGTTTGTTGTTTTGTCAAATTCAGTTATTTATGTATTGCAAAGTTTCACGGATTAAATAAAAATGTGGAACTACAAACAAGTTGCACCTTGGTCCGCTCCTTTCGACAGCTGTGACAGAGAGAGAGAGACGTCGTTGCTCCGTAATGAAATATGGAATAGAGTTACCCCCTTTATCCTCCTTCAGCAACAACCAGCGCAGCACTGGCATACACACAAGAGCACCTATGTAATTTGTCCCTGTACATGCACTACATACACACACACACACACACACACACACACACACACACACACACACACACACACACACACACACACACACACACACACACCACACACACACACACACACACACACACAAAATACATAAACACTGCATCCACTTACCACCCCTTTTGCAAACACACATAATCCACTCTCTTTTTCCATAACACGCTTCCACGCACACACTCTGCCACGCACACACGCTGCCACGCACACATGCTGCCACGCACACACGCTGCCACACACACACGCTGCCACACACACACGCTGCCACACACACAGATGTCTCACCTCTCACCCAGCACACACGCCCTCTACTCCCCTGATAATCACAGTGCAGTGCTATAGAACGTTAATGATTAATCTGCGTTCATTTCTGGGGCCTGGGCTGACATGTCTTAAACGCTATGATTAGCTTAGCTTCCGTCCTTTCAGCCTGAATCTCCAAAGCTCGACGTAGAGAGCTGTGGCGTTCCAGACGCTTTCCGCACGGACACATCCTAATGGGATCAGCCCGCCGCCCGGCCACAGAGCAAGGGATCTGAACCATAAGGGGCGTTTGTTTATTCCAGGTCCAACCCATCCCCAGTCAAAGACATACAGTACCCCGACTACCCATGCTAGTCGACTACCAACCTGGTCCATCTTAGCCCAGTGGCAGGGTGGAGGGCTGGCTTCACTAATTGCACTTTTGTCGGGATTAAATATTCATCATTTTTCTGCAGTCAGGCAGCTCTTTGTCTCAGTGCGTCTATCAGGCTGGCGGCAGAGGAGAGCAGAGGAGCGGAGGGCAGAGTGATAGGCTATGATTAACATCAAGCCAACAGGCAACTTCTTATCCTACTAGACTTCTTGAGCTTATATTCTTAACTTTCTCTCTGGAGACTGTTAGTGAATGATGCTCACGTACCATGCATAAAACACTTTTTTTTTTTAGCTATTCACACTTTACCATAGGAACATGCAGTATACACTGATGAAAAGACAACTGTGGTGTGTGGAGGCACTTCCCCCCCCAAACAAGTGTAAAGGACACACTTTATGAGAGATACAGTGTACTGCATATACGCACGCACACATGCACACAGAGGCACACACACATACATACACACATTATCACACGGCCCATGTGCACAAAAAACACACACAAATGCAGTGATTAATTATTTACATAATAATTTATTCATGAGAGGAAGAGAGCAGAGGGTCGTCTTTGTGACTTTGAGAGTCTTCTCCTCGAACTAATTTCACTGTATTCATGCAGACATGTTGAGCAAGGCCCACGGGTCACTAGCTTGGAGGACATGGGGGAGGCGATGGAGATTGTGAGGTTCGAGACATGCAGTCTGTATGCAAGTCAGCACTTTAAAGTTCCAAGTTCTAATGTCACGTGCCCAGGTACAGTGAAATGCCTTTCTTGCGAGCTCTAAACTCAACAATGCAGTATCAATATCAATGTAGAACTAAAAATAACATAAGGTAGAACAAAAACACACAAGATATAGAAATAAGAAATAAGAACACGCGAAAGTAAGAAGCTATATAGAGGGTCAGTTCCAATATCATATTTACAATATGCAGAGCTACTGGAGTGATAAAGGCAGATATGTATAGGGGTAAAAACATGCATGAGAGCACCAGCTGTTCCGGATGACTGTTTGATCACGCTCTCCGCAGCCGATGTGAATAAGACCTTCAAACAGGTCAACATTCACAAGGCCGCCAGGCCAGACGGATTACCAGGACGTGTACTGCGAGCATGCACTGAACAACTGGCAAGTGTCTTCACTGACATTTTCAACCTCTCCCTGTCTGACTCTGTAATACCAACATGTTTCAAGCAGACCACCATAGTCCCTGTGCCCAAGAACACAAAGGTAACCTGCCTAAATGACTATCGACCCATAGCACTCACGTCTGTTGCCATTAAGTGCTTTGAAAGGCTGGTCATGGCTCACATCAACACCATTATCCCAGAAACCCTAGACCCACTCCAATTTGCATACAACAGATCCACAGATGATGCAATCTCTATTGCACTCCACACTGCTCTTTCCCACCTGGACAAAAGGAACACCTACGTGAGAATGCTATTCATTGACTACAGCTCAGCGTTCAGCACCATAGTGCCCTCAAAGTTCTTCAATAAGCTAAGGATTCTGGGACTAAACACCTCCCTCTGCAACTGGATCCTGGACTTCCTGACAGGCCGCCCCCAGGAGGTAAGGGTAGGTAACAACACATCCGCCACGCTGATCCTCAACACAGGGGCCCCTCAGGGGTGTGTGCTCAGTCCCCTCCTGTACTCCCTGTTCACTCATGACTGCATTGCCAGGCATGACTCCAAAAGGTTCTACAGCTGCATCATTGAGAGCATCCTGACTGGTTGCATCACCGCCTGGTATGGCAACTGCTCGGCCTCCGACCGCAAGGCACTACACAGGGTAGTGTGTACGGCCCAGTACATCATTGGGGCCAAGCTTCCTGCCATCCAGAACTTCTATACCAGGTGGTGTCAGAGGAAGGCCCTAAAAATTGTCACAGACTCCAGTCACCCTAGTCATAGACTGTTCTCTCTGGTACCGCACGGCAAGCAGTACCAGAGCACCAAGTCTAGGTCCAAGAGGCTTCTAAATAGCTTCTATTTTTCTGTTATTATCTATGCATAGTCACTTTAATAACTCTACCTACATGTACATATTACCTCAATTACCTCGACTAACCGGTTCCCCTGCACATTGATTCTGTACCAGTACCCCCTGTGTATATAGGCTCGCTATTGTTATTTTACTGCTGCTCTTGCTTACTTACTTTTATTTTTTATTCTTATTCATATTTTTTAAGCTGCATTGTTGGTTAGGGGATTGTAAGTAAGCATTTCACTGTTGTATGTGACTAATAACATTTGATTTGATTTGATGTGAGTAAGTGTATGTCCATGTGTGTAGAGTCAGTATAAATGTGTGTGCATGTTATGTGGGTGTTGGAGTGTCAGTGTGCGTGAGTGTGTAGAGTCCTGTGAGTGTGTAGAGTCCTGTGAGTGTGCATAGAGACAGTGTAAAAATATTAATCAAATAGAAGGGTCAACTAGTCCGCGTAGCCATTCTGTTAGATATTTAGCAGTCTTATGGCTTGGGGATAGAAGCTGTTCAGGAGCCTGTTGGTGTCTGACTTGATGCACTGGTACCGCTTGCCGTGCGGAAGTAGAGCGAACAGTCTATGGCTTGGGTGGCTAAAGCCTATATTGCTTTTCCGGTCCTTCCTTTCACACCGCCTGATATAGAGGTCCTGGATGGTAGGGAGCTCTGCCCCAGTGATTTACTGGGCTGTCTGCAACATCCTCTGTAGCATTATGCGATCGAGGGCGGTGCTGTTGCTATACCAAACGGTGATGCAGCCAGTCAAAGTGCTCTCAGTGGTGCAGCTGTAGAACTTTTTGAAGATTTGAGGGCCCATGACAAACCTTTTCAACCTCCTGAGGGAGAAGAGAGCCTGTTGCGCTGTGCTCGCCACCCCCCGTTTCCTGTAATCCACAATCAGCTCCTTGGTCTTACTGACGTTGAGGGAGATGTTGTTGTCCCAGCACTACACTGCCAGGTCACGGACCGCCTCCTTGCAGGCTGTCTCATCGTCGCCGGTGATCAGGCCTACCAACTTAGTGTCGTCAGCAAACTTGATGATGGTGTTGGAGTCGTGCGTGGCCATGCAGTCGTGGGTGAACAGGGAGCACAGGAGGGGAAAAAGCACACACCTCTGTGGGGCCCCCGTGTTAAGGGTGAGCGTGGCGGAGGTGATGCTGCCTACCCTTACTACCTGGGGTTTGTCTGTCAAGGAGTCCAGGATCCATTGAACAGCATTCTCACATAGGTATTCCTCTTATCTTGGTGGGTGAGGGCAGCGTGGAGTGGATCTGTTTATGGATCTGTTGTGGCGGTATGCAAATTAGAGTGGGTCTATGGTGTCTGGGAGGAGGGAGTTGATGTGAGCCATAAATAGCCTTTCAAAGCACTTCATGATTACAGATGTGAGTGCTACAGGGAGGTAGTTTATATTTTTTGTATTTTCTTTTTCACCTTTATTTAACCAGGTAGGCTAGTTGAGAACAAGTTCTCATTTACAACCGCGGCCTGGCCAAGATAAAGCAAAGCAGTGCGACCCAAACAACAACACAGAGTTACACATGGAATAAACAAGCGTACAGTCAATAACACAATAGAAAAAAAAGAAAGTCTATATACAGTGTGTGCAAATGGCGTGAGGAGGTAAGGCAATAAATAGGCCATAGCAGCGAAGTAATTACAATTTTGTGGCATGAAGCCTTAGAGTTCTTGAGAATAGGAATGATGGTGGTCATCTTAAAACGTGGGGATTCCAGACTGGGACAAGGAGAGGTTTTATTCAATATATTGTGTTCATTGGGTGGGTATGCATTTTGCAGAACATGTGTTTGTTTGTACATGTATACTATACTGTAGTACTGTAGTATTCTACTGCCTAGCCGTATCGTAAAATAATGACACATACTGAAGAATAACAAGGCATTCATACCATCCTGTTGAATAGGCCTTTGGTCTGCCTGTATCAGTGTGCCTTTGGTCTGCCTGTATCAGTGTGCCTTTGGTCTGCCTGTATCAGTGTGCCTTTGGTCTGCCTGTATCAGTGTGCCTTTGGTCTGCCTGTATCAGTGTGCCTTTGGTCTGCCTGTATCAGTGTGCCTTTGGTCTGCCTGTATCAGTATGTCTGTTGAGCTGCATCCTGTCCTACAAGGTGGATATATCCCCTCTGCTGAATTTCTTATCACCATGGGATGTTCCATATGAATGGCCAGACCAGAGACACTGAAGTGTAGCTATCTCAGAGACAGGGACAGAGGGAGAGACAGAAAGAGAGCAGAGAGAAGAGCAGAGGAGAGGAAAGCAGAAGCTAGTCTAATCTGTCATGTCAGTGATTTGATGCCCCGGCTGTCTCTTGCCACGCCCCTAGCTGAGCTGTTGTCACGTCATAAAGCACCACCGTGATACGTACAGCTAGGTCACCCCTGACCTGACCTACCCCTGTCAGTATTCAACATCCATCCATGCCTGAGGATGTCGGGAGATTACATGGAAACAGGCCACTAGGGGTAACAGTGAGCGCTGTTACCTTCAGGTAGGTTTTGGTTTTGTGAGGGTGTTGTGGAAGGGGAGATTGGTGTAAGCATCTGGTGTCAAAGGTTGCATGTTCAAATCCAGCAATAGAAAGTTGTTTTTGAGATTTTTGTTTAAAGCCTATCCCAAATCGTATTATTTACCTTGACCATTCGGAGTTAATGCCTAAACTTAACCCTAACCTTAAAAAAATGGTGTTAATGCCTAAACTTAATCTTAAACACTTCAAAATTTGACGTTTGGAACAACTTCGAAATGTGTTTTGTGAAAACATGGATGAGACTGTGAGAGCTTGTTGCAGCACGTTGTGTGGACCGGGAAACAAACAGGGATACCACCAGGGACTAGGGACCAGTGCCCAGTGTAACTACGGTATGGCGCCGCAGGGATAGTTGCCTTGTTTGGACAGGCTGACCAACCTTGGACAGGCTGGTGTAGGTATGGGTCCGACAGCAATACGCCCCCCCCCCCCCCCCCCCCCCACCCCCCCCCCCCCCACCCCGCCCACTCTCAGACCATGTGAGAAACGAGACCATAGAGAGGAGGAGGAGAGGCGCATAGAGCATTATGGGATACCAGCAGAAAGAGCACACAGGACCCATGGGATGCACTTAACAGAGGGTTATATAGGAGTGTTGTTGTATACCCAGGATAATAATGTACACACACACACACGGAAACACAGTACTGCACATACTGACAAAATGCCAGATATGTCAAATGTTTTGCATGCACGGCTACTCTGGCACTGAATTAGTAGCATGTGAGGGAAAAGTAGGCCAACCACAAACAAAATACAACATACATTTAAGTTAATAGGAGATTACAATATATTATTCATATATACTGGACTAGCACATACATACTGCATAACTCCCATACAAATAACTATACACCCACACAGACAGGCCTCTAATGTCACAGTGAATAGAACAGATCTATAATTCACCTACAAGTCATCTGGAGCCTTAGGCTGTCCATGACTTTTAACGTTGAAGGTTCTTACGCTCACGTTCAAACACGCATGCGAAGTGCTCACACATACACACACGTATCACAACCTCCACAACCTCCACATACCTCCCCTTATAGCTAATTGTGTTTTTTTTCCAACACATCAATTAACACAGACATAGGTGCTGGAAAGAATGATACATGCACAATTCCCACTGCAGTCATTCTTAGCTGCCATGGTTTTTGCCTTATATGCTTACACTGACTGAAGCACTGACGATTGCTGGAATTTGCATGAAATACAACGTTTGGTGTGCACATTGCACTCTTGAGATAGGCTTCTTCAGCAGTCTTTTTATGTAGTGGAGCTGCCGTGATTGTAGCGATCTCAGAGCCAGCTACGCTCCCAAACCGAGGAGGAGAGAATCAATCTGGCAGAGAGAGAGAGAGAGAGAGACAGAGTTACAGAGGTGGAGGGAAAGAGAGTAGGATAGAGCATAAAGGATGGAGGGAGAGAGTACAAAATTGAGAACAGGATGAAGGAATAGGAGACGAGGGAGAGAGGAATACAGAGGACAGAGAGAACAGACTCTCGATTGGTTGAAACGCGACACTCATGCAATGACTGCTGCATCAACGTCCTTCCTGGCTGATCATGTCAGGTCATGGCTTTGGCTGATGGGACTCTGATATTGATTGGAGAAAAGGCCTGATTCAGAGCTCAGGAAGTTGGAGGAAGATGACCTCATTGACTCAGGGCTGGGAGTTTTTTTTTTTAGATCATAAATACAGATGAACCAATCCTGCCAAACCAGTACAGTAGCCGGATTTTGTGCGTGGGGGATGTCTTTGATATGGGTCCCGGACGTGTTCGTCTCGGGACCTGAAGTGCTTTGTTGTTGAGTCACACCCTATAGCTGATATTTCCTCTGAGCAAAAGCAACACAATCCAATCAACACACCAGCACGCCTACTAATTCAAGTTCTTTCAGTTCATCATTCATTCTCTCCCCCCTTCCCACCCACCCTCCCTCCCTACGTATATGGTCTTCTCAAAATAAAGCAAGGTTTTATAATTGATAAATTGATCTAATTAAGGAGCTAGTGAACACAGATGTTCTCCTCTTTTCTCCGGGCCTTTGTCAATATGGATTTAATTAATTAACAATTTCCCTCCCCATGTCATGCCTCAGCGGACTGCGAGCCCGTGAGTGAGTGTGTGTATGTGTGTGTGTGTGCGTACATCAGTGGAGGCTGCTGAGGGGAGGACGGCTCATAATAATGGCTGGAACGGAGCCCTTGGAATGGCATCAAACCCATGTAAACCATGTGTTTGATGTATTTGATACCATTCCACTAATTCCACTCCAGCCATTACCACGAGCCGTCCTCCCCAATTAAGGTGCCACCAACCTCCTGTGGCGTATGTGTGCATGTGGAGAGGAGAGGCTGAGGCAAAGAAAGGAAGAGCTGCGTTTTATTTCATCAAACAGTTTAAACCCATTGGGCAAAAATTGGTTCAATCTACATTGTTTCCATACCATTTCAAAACGAATGTGGAAAACTGATTGGATTTGAAAAAGTCAGCAACTTAAGGGAATTTAGTATCTTTTCAACCAACTTTTAACCTAAATCCATTGACATGGTGAAATGTTTTGTTGATTTCACTTTGAATTCGCGTTAGTTGACAACTTATCCAAAATTAAATCAAAACTAGACATTGAAATGACGTCTGTACCCAGTGGGTTGTGAGTGTTCCTCTGTGACGTGTCTAAGCCAAAAGCTCTGTCTGACAGGCAGACAGTTAGCTGTCAAGAGTTTTACTTTTGGAGCAGACATCAAGAGGAGCTCAGAGGGATACTTTTTTTTTAGACAGAGAGCGAGAAGGAGAAGAAGAAGGTTTTTTCTCCTCCTCTTTTTGTAAGATTAGTGAGATTTAGAGTTTCTTAATCCCGGGGCTTTTTCGCCAAAGCAAGGAGCTTCAGTTTGATCTTGTGACAAAGCACAGATAGAGATAAGGAAGATGATACTCCTCGGTTTAGACGATGGGGTAATTAAAAACGCTCAGGAATGATGGGATATCATACTTCCCAGAATGCTTTACTGTCATTTGTATTCCCAATATAGGCCTACTGTTGGGAGGTATTTTCTGTCCCAAACGACGCTCTCTTTCACATACATATGTCCCATCTTTCACAGTACCAAAGAAAAGCTTCTTCCTCCAGGCCTGAAGCAGAACAGAATCATATTTTCCTTTTCTCTCAGCCTGTTATGTCAGAAGCTATATTTCCCAATACGTCTTAAGAACTGAGCTGTCATGGAGTGAGCTGAGAAAGGATTGCAGTACTCCAACAGTCCGGATTAACACTGCTGGCTTCTCTACTGCCAGTAGGGGGGAAGGGCCTGGCCGGGGACTGGGTTGGTTCATGACTCTCGGTAGCCATCACACACCACAGACAGGATGCTATACACCAGGGGCGGGCAATTCCAGTCCTCGAGTGCCTGATTGGTGTCACAGTTTTTCCCCAGCCCCAGCTAACACACCTGACTCCAATAATCACCTAGTCATGATCTCCAGTTCAGAATGAAATTTGATTAATCAGCTGTGTTTGCTAGGGATGGAGAAAAAGTGTGAGTGGGCAACTCCAGCCCTCGAGGACTGGAGTTGCCCACCCCTGCTATACACCAACTTCAGAATGGATACGTCCATCAGGGTTCAGGTCACAACACTGGACCATCTCTGACAGACACTCTGGGTAGTCAAGGCCATTCACATGCATGCACACATATACACACACACTATACACACACATGCACAAACATCCACACACACAAATACAAGGAACCCTGTGTCCGCACCAGACTGACTGATCTAGCTCATATTTTGATAATGATCTGTGGTTATTTGTGCTATCTGTGTATTCTGTGCTGATAATATTATTGTCTGCTGCAGTCAGTCGAGAGAGGGAGAGCGTAGCGTATTTGGGTTAGGGAGGATAATCCACTCACCCCTAAAGAGGATTGGAGAATCTCACAGGCTTTGATGAGTTGTGAGCTGGTGTTTATTTCACATCACAAGAAGAAGACTGTTTTTGTCACAGCCAGCCAGGGCGCATCCTCCCCTCTATCCTCCGCTGCCCCTCCCACGGAATGCTGGGTAATTATTATTGTGCCAGAGAAGGTGTTTCTTAGCTATCTCTATCCAGATCACAGGGTTAATGGAGATTATGTGATTACTGAAGCGTCTCTCTGTGTCTGTCTGTGACTGTGGAGAACTAGGCATGGTGTACTGCTGCTGAGGCAGGCAGCTAGCTCTAATGAGCCAGCACTAAGCTGAGCCATGATCCCCCGCAACACAAATCACACACTGACACACACAAGGGAGGGTGGGGGGGGGGGGGGGCAGAAAAACACAATTTACACAACACTACAGGAGGAGGTTTTGTTTGTGTATTAGATAGGAAGGCAGACAAAGAAAAAGAGTACTTCATTCGGAAGAAAATTATCCAACATTTGTTTGTCTTCGCTCATTGGTTCCTCTCTCTAGGGTCCCCAGCTTCAGGACCACCCTGTCCCTCTGCGACTTGGAGACAGTTGTCTGGGTTCCCTGCTCTGGCCTCAGACTGGAGAGATTGTGGCCTTAATTCCTCCAGACAGCCTTTAATGTTCTAAGCAGCAGTGGAGATATGCCTAAGTGGCTAAAGCAGCCCTGTGCCTCTGATCCCCAGAAGGAAGGGGATTTGAATTAAGGGTATCAAAGCCCTTAACAAGGCACACACGAGACAATGACTAGGGTGTCGTCTCTGAGAGATAAACCATATTGTACCGTGAGCTTCCGCTCGCATAGATAATGCATTCTTCAAACCACCCGGGATGCACTGGTCACACACCTTGTGGGAACTTATTACTTGGATCATATTTGGATATACAGACTGATGGTACAGACTCTACAGCTTCTTTCATACCCTTCATGATTTCTTGCTCAAAGCGGGCGGAGGTTTGTGTGCAAAGTATATGGTTATTGTATGTGAGAGTAGTTTCTGAAAGTGGCAATGTTAAGTGTCTCTGTCCCTTTCTCTCCATCTCTTCTATAACAAGCATCCATGTTGTTGTCATTCCGCAAGGGACCTGTTTTCAGCGTATTATGTCTCCAGTCAATAACCAGTACAGAGTGTGCGTGTTTATTCTGTGTTCCCATTTAACTAGCAAGTAAATAAATAATTAAACCAATTTGTGTAGTACTGAATCATAAGTAAGGCTCGGGTTTTGCAGATGCAAGGAGGTTACGACTGTTCAGAATTATAGAAGCTTTTATTTGAACATTTATTTAGTCAGTTAAGAACAAATTCTTATTTACAATGACGATCTACCAGGGAACAGTGGGTTAACTGCTTTGTTCAGGTGCAAACGACAGATTTTTATCTTGTCAGCTCAGGGATTCAATCCAGCAACCTTTCGGTTACTGGCCCAATGCTCTAACCACTAGGCTACCTGCCGCCGTTGATAGTTTATATATGTAATAGGTAAAGACCTTTTAGGGTTTAATTTGGGAGATGGTAACTCTTTAAAGAACCGCTCTCGTGGTGCCCCAGATCCTAATGAGTTAATTGTTACATGATTAATTTAATCGGGTAAAAATGAAACATAGTTAGTAAATTGAAAAAATAACAGTCTTCAGATGAATGTTAAAGTCAAGTCATGACACTACCTACCTATCTACAGGTTTTCAAAAATGTGCTCTTCTAGTATTTCTCCAGTAGGTTTCCTGAAGGAGAAAGCCTCCACTTCGATGTCAAAAATAATAAAACAAAAACACTATAGTAAATACTAAAGTAGTCAGCCAAAAAACTTTTGTGAATACTATAGTATTTATACTATAGTATTTTGTCATGTGGGTTGTTAATCACTCTCTGAACAGCTCCGTTAACTTAGGTTTTCAATTTTCCACTGCCGTGGGTAAAATGTGGGAATGTTTTCTCAGGATTTAATTCCATACTGTCAGCTTCTCCAAAGGTACTGTACTGCAGGCTTGCCATCTGAAGGTGTGTTCCAGTGTCTGCGGTGTGTGTGTGAGCGTGTGTGCGTGCATACACATGTGTGCTTGTGCACGTTGTAAAGTTCCTAATGTCCTGAAGTAATTAATTTAGCCCCACTTGAAGCACGTAACGTGCTGGTGTAACAGCAGTCTTTTATGACTGATGTACATGCAGCTTTAATTACACAAATTGATGTCGAGTGACATGTGGAAGGATGATGCCCCTCTCCACTGAAGCAGGGCTCAGCGTTGTGGACTGAAATATTCTTCTTCTATCCAACCACTTCCAACCACCCTTGCTTAAGTGGTATATTGCTGACTCGACACTCTTGATAGGATTCAATACGTTAGCTCTGAATTAGGGTGAGTTTCCGGTAGATAGAAAGAGACCGCCACACACACACACGTAAGCACACACACCTCCCTGCATCTGACAGGTTTGTGGAACACAGGTGGAAGTTAGTAATAGCAAGCGTCCCAGCATAGCCAAGCTCTGACTGGGCCACAAATCATGATCAATGGTCCTCTGCTTGGCTCCACTGTCTGAAACGTCTCCCTCTTCTTTGAATGTCAGTAACCATGCCAAACTGAACCGACTGCTCCCCAAATTCTGTCTGACTGGTGGAGCCAGTCAAGCCCTATGGCTGGAAGTGAGATATAGAGGCCAGTTCAGGATGAAATCTCTCTGTCTGTGATGTATGGACACAGAGCATGACCTGCTCAGACAGACCTCTATTGAGACAAAACACTGCTTCAGACTGGTTTGCTGTGTATGTCTGAGTGTGTTAGTAGAATCTCTAACTGGGTCTGGTATGATCCAGCCCATAAAAAAGACAGTTAATGAATGTTTGTTCTTATAGCTCTACAGAGAGGCAGAGACAGGACAATGTTGTTTCAGCTTCCGTTATTGGCACTTCAACCAAAAAGCCTTTATTATGGGAAAGAGAGGAAAACCCAGAGACAGCTGTTTGCTGTCTATTTGCAAACACACTCTCCGACATGCTCAGTTTGTGAGGATTTCAATTGTAGGGTTGTGCGTGTGTATGTGCACGTTGGTATTTGTGCCTTTCGAGTGTTCTGTTTGTGTTGCAGAGCGAGTGTAGGGACGTGAAAGACGTCAACAATATTGGGAATTTGAGAATGCGATTAGTTTCATGAGGGAGAATATGACATTGAGATCTCTGTGGTGTTTTATATTCCTCATGTATCCTGTGTTACCTGCTCTCTATAACCACTGGAACGTTGATTTGTTCACATTTGTATTCAATCATCTGTCAGCCGATCTTATCCACAGTGACTCAAACAGCAGCACAATACATAAACTGGGTGGTTCGAGCCCTGAATGCTGATTCGCTGAAAGCTATATCAGACCATATACCACGGGTATGACAAAACATATATTTTCTAAGTAACCAGTTTATAATAGCAATAAGGCTGTGGTATATGGCCAATATAACACGGCGAAGGGCTATATCCAGGCACTCCTGTAAGGCTTGAGCGTTGTGGGAGAGGAATCAGACGCAGGAAGCAGCGATATCGGGTAATGGCTTTTAATGAGCCAAACGGCGAAAACACAAGCCACCCCAAATAGCAATAGGAGCGCACACAAAACAAAGTGCCCCAAACACAGGGGACAAACACAGTCGGCGCAAAGACACGCACTAGCGCAAAACACCAACAGCGTGTAACCAAGCAATACAAATGAGAAACAATCCCGCACAAAGAGCAGGCGGGCCTACTGGCTAATATAGCCCTGCTAATCACCCCAACACAGAACAGGTGCAAACAATAACGGAAAGGGGGTAAACAAAAGGGAATCAGTGGCAGCTAGTAGGCCGGTGACGACGACTGCCGAGCGCCACCCGAGCAGGAGGGGGAGCCACCTTCGGTGGGAGTCGTGGCAACTCCTCGTTGCATCCTGGCTAAGAATAGCCCTTAGCCGTGGTATATTGGCCATATACCACACCCCCTTGGTCCTTATTGCTTAATTATACACTGACTGATCAAATAAGACAGAAAGGGTGACAGGACAAGAATGACAAAATGACAGTATCAATCCAGTTTTTATTTCAGAAGAACAACCATAAAAAATACAAATGCAAATACAATGATCAGTTGTCTATGTAAGAAAATATACTATTATACACTAGCAGGTTGTGTATTGGGTGTGTGATGTTGCTTGAGGAGGAATCACCTGTCAAGATGATGACATCAGTCATGAGGTCAAATAGATGTCCCCTCTGGGCAGCTTGGATCAGGAAGTAGAGGTGAGGAGATGGATGCATCCAGGGGGTGATGGGTCAGAGGTCACATCATATTAACCACTGCTCCTGAGATGGTGGTGACCTTTAACCTTAATCTCTCTTGTTTAATCCCTGTCCATATCCTCTCTACCTGGACTGGACTATGTTGTCACTACTGAGCCACTGACGATTCAAGAGGATTCAGGGCTGTTGACTGATAGTCTATTCTGTTCCGTGATTCAGTGGCTGTCGTGTGTTCACTGCATCATATATTCATGACACATCCTGTAATTGGTGATGAGTCACTGAGAGCGTAATAATAGTTCCATCCATCACAGGGTACATTATACAACGTCTCTGTTGCAGTATCCCATTTGAACCTCTTTTCAGGTTTTCTTGGTGGGTTGCTGTTGTTGTTGATGCGTGACCTCTCCCAGCTGGGTCTATGGTGTATGTTTCTGACAGGCTGTCCTTGTCTCCCTGTGTGTGTATTTGAAGGTGTAAAGGGGCGTCTCACTATGGCCTGTCTGCCGACAGGAAGCGGCGTTCCCAGGAGGGGGACTGCACTGACAGCACATCAGAACTCACTGTGGCCACCCTGCCCGGCGATGGCCCCACCTCCTCTGCGGTCGCCCTCCTATCAGACGAGCCCGGCCTCGTCAACCCTGCCTTCGATCCCAGCATGGAGGACAACAGCCAATCAGGAAGCACCACAAGCCTGGCAGCCCGCAGCAGTTCCAAGAAGAGTGAGTGTGTTTGTGTGCGTACGGTTATGGGTAGTGCTGCACCTAGTAACCTTTCTCTGATCTATAAAGCACTGTGTGTGTGTGTATATGTGTGTGTATATGTGTGTGTGTGTGTGTGTGTGTGTGTGTGTGTGTGTGTGTGTGTGTGTGTGTGTGTGTGTGTGTGTGTGTGTGTGTGTGTGTGTGTGTGTGTGTGTGTGTGTGTGTGTGTGTGTGTGCGCGCGCATCGCAGTGTTTGTCACTGTGACTGATTGAAAATCAATAGAAAGCAGGGAGCCAGCGGAGGCTTTCTAGTCACAGTTTTATAGTCCCCTCACTTACATAGATACCACCAGTAAACACTATTCAAACATGTATTTTACCCCCTCATACCCACACACCAGATATACACTACCGTTCAAAAGTTTGGGGTCATTTAGAAATGTCCTTGTTTTTAAAAGAAAGCACATTTTTTTGTCCATTAAAATAACATCATATTGTAGCTGGAAACGTAAGGTTTTTATGGAATATCTACATAGGCGTACAGAGGCCCTTTATCAGCAAGCATCACTCCTGTGTTCCAATGGCACGTTGTGTTAGCCAATCCAAGTTTATCATTTTAAAAGGATAATTGATCATTAGAAAACCCTTTTGCAATTATGTTAGCACAGCTGAAAACTGTTGTTCTGATTAAAGAAGCAATAAAACTGGCCTTCTATAGACTAGTTGAGTATCTGGAGCATCAACATTTGTAAGTTCGATTACAGACTCAAAATGGCCAGAAACAAAGAACTTTCATCTGAAACTCGTCAGTCTATTCTTGCTTTTGAGAAATGAAGGCTATTCCATGCGAGAAATTGCCAAGAAACTGAAGATCTCGTACAACCCTGTGTACTAATCCCTTCACCGAACAGTGCAAACTGGCTCAAACCAGAATAGAAAGAGGAGTGGGAGGCCCCGGTGCACAACTGAGCAAGAG
Source organism: Salmo salar (assembly GCF_965601325.2). Lineage (NCBI taxonomy): Eukaryota > Metazoa > Chordata > Actinopteri > Salmoniformes > Salmonidae > Salmo > Salmo salar. The sequence continues at coordinate 21,744,343 of NC_138313.1, forward strand.
GACAAGTACATTAGAGTGTCTAGTTTGAGAAACAAGTCCTCAACTGGCAGCTTCATTAAATAGTACCCGCAAAATACCAGTCTCAATGTCAACAGTGAAGAGGCGACTCCGGGATGCTGGCCTTCTGGGCAGAGTTGCAAAGAAAATGCCATATCTCAGACTGGCCAATAAAATAAAAGATTAAGATGGGCAAAAGAGCACAGATACTGGACCGAGGAACTCTGCCTAGAAGGCCAGCCTCCCGGAGTCGCCTCTTCACTTTTGATATTGAGACTGGTGTTTGCGGGTACTATTTAATGAAGCTGGCCATTTTGAGCCTGTAATCGAACCCACAAATGCTGATGCTCCAGATACTCAACTAGTCTAAAGAAGGACAGTTTTATTGCTTCTTTAATCAGAACAACAGTTTTCAGCTGTGATAACATAACTGCAAAAGGGTTTTCTAATGATCAATTAGCCTTTTAAAATGATAAACTTAGATTAGCTAAAACAACGTGCCATTGAAACACAGAAGTGATGGTTGCTGATAATGGGCCTCTGTACGCCTATGTCGATATTCCATAAAAAAATCTGCCATATCCAGCTACACTAGTCATTTACAACATTAACAATGTTTACACTGTATTTCGGATCAATTTGGTGTTATTTTAATGGACAAAAATGTTTTGCTTTTCTTTCAAAAACAAGGACATTTCTAAGTGACCCCAAACTTTTGAGCTGTAGTGAACATCCCATAAGCCATGCACACTTAAATACAGTATCTGTACTACTTAATGATCTTTGATGGAAATCCTGTTCTTCAATTAGCTTTTATAGCATCGATTTTTCACCGATCTATAAAATCTCTGTCCTGGGCTGGAGGGGTAGAGAAAGAGAGCGAGCGAGAGAAAGGCAGGGAGGTAGAATATAAAGAGAGGGAGTGAGAGTGGGCGGAATGAGGGTTAAATATAGCCCAGGTCCATTAATGCTGAATGACGAGTTAGCCCCTCACCCTCCACTCATCCCACCTGTGAACCCTAGAGCCACTCACGCGTGTCACTCTCACTCACATCCCCCCTCTTAACGTGAGCGCGCCACTGGTGGGGGGGCATCAAATGATGTTGCACCAGCACTTTGGCCAGGGCTGCGGAGCGGAGCGGAGTACCCACCACCATGCAGAGCCACTGCTGCTGAACAAGCTGTCAGCTCCAGAAGCGCCGGGTGCGTTTAAAGAATAATGTGGCTGTCAGGAGGCCTCGCATCTCCCCAGGCCCGCAGAGGGAGGGAGGGGCGCTGCAGAGGCCCACTGCTCCGCTCTCAGGGCAGCCAGGCTGGGGCTCACACTCCACTGCAGCCTGCTCTGTTCTGGTAGAGCCAGGGATGCACACTCCCTGCCAGAATCTCAACTATAGAAGATTATAGTAGGGTCTCACTGGTGTATTTAAACTGCACCAAGTTTTAGCAGAAAGATTACATAAACATGACTGCTGCAGTTTACAAAGCCCATCACCCCTGCTGAGTTTCTAGGCCTCCTCCCTCAAGTGTGCATTTCTATTCTTTCTTGTAATAATGAGTGTTTTGGGGAATTGCTGAAGGGTATTGATTGGAATCCCTAAAACAAATGTGTTCAAGCTGCTGTTAGGGCTTTTGTAGAGGCAGAGAGGACGAGAGATCTCCGGCATCTGATTGGCTGTGGAGAAGTGGTCTCAGAGACTTGTCCAGACATGTTCAGTCAGAACAGAGCTGATCTATAAAGTGTGCCCCTGTCTCTCTCTCCCCTCAGTCCGAAACTATGACCGCACCTCGGTCAGGAGCCGCTCCTTCAGGCGGTTGAACCGTGCTTTCAGTGTCCTGCGGAGGACCAAGAGTGGCACTTCCGTGTCCAATGAGTCCGCAGAGGAACAAGATAATGCCAGGAACGCCAGTGTGCCCCAGGAAGGTATGTGTGTGTTCTTTTGAGTGAGTGGTTGTGTGTTTTCTTTTGTGCACTATATGAAATGTGTGTATACAGTGTGTCTATGTCTATATTGTTTTGTCAGTGGGGGTTGTGTTTAAATCAGTATGATGTCGGTGATCTCTATGCTGTGTCTGCAGTTTCTGTGATTCTCTGTAGAGGGTATGAGATGTGTGTGTGTGTGTGTGTGTGTGTGTGTGTGTGTGTGTGTGTGTGTGTGTGTGTGTGTGTGTGTGTGTGTGTGTGTGTGTGTGTGTGTGTGTGTGTGTGTGTGTGTGTGTGTGTGTGTGCACACGTCAGTACTTGTGTGTGTGCGTGTGTCCGTGTGTAGGTGCATGCCTGCGCTTGCATGGATTTTTGTGTCTGTGTTTACTTGAATGTGTTTGTGTGCGCCAGTGTGTATGTGTTTGCGAGAGTGTGTGCCTGTGTTTGTTCGTGTGTGTATGTGTGTGCATGTGTGAGCAGTTCCTTTGGCTCTGTGCTGAGAGTGACACGGCTGGGTAACTACTGCAGCATATGTTCCTTTAATAATTCAGCTGCACATTGTGTAAGAGTCCTCTGGTCCCCAGAACAGAGCAGAAGATAGTGATCAGATGGGAGAGTGGGAGCCTGGGGCTCTGTGGGCCAGGCTGGAGGACAGAGAGTAGGAGCTTCAGGGGACAGGGACAGAGAGCTGCTGGACATAGTCTGGACTATACAGAGTATACAAAACATTAAGAACACGTGCTCTTTCCATGACATAAACTGACCAGGTGATTCCAGGTGAAAGCTATGATCCCAGCTGAGTAATACATTTTGTATGTGCCATTCACAGGGTGAATAGGTAAGACAAAAGATTGAAGTGCCTTTGAACGGGGTATGGAGTTAGGTTTGTGTCAAGAACTGCAAAGCTATTGGGTTTTTCACACTCAACAGTTTCCCGTGTCTATCAACAAGGGTCCACCACCCATAGGAAATCCAGCCAACTTGACACAACTGTGGGAAGCATTGGGGTCAACATGGGCTGTGGAATGCTTTCAACACCTTGTAGAGACCATGCCCTACATTATATAGTATGAGCCATGACTAAAATACAGTATATACATATAAAGTGGGAAAAACAGTATGTAAACATTATTCAAGTGACGAGTGTTCAATGAATTCTTCTGAGATGCTCTTCAATTTTTATATTAACACTCCATTTAAAACCCCAATTCATAGATGTACATAGGGCAGCAGTCTCTAAAGTGCAGGGCATCGAGTGGAGGCCGGCTAGTGATGACTCTTTAACAGTCTGATGGCCTGAAGATAGAAGCTGTTTATCAGTCTGTCGGTCCAAGCTTTGTTTGTTTATTTGTATCCCATTAGCTTTTGCAGAAGCAGCAGCTTTTCTTCCTGGAGTCCACAAAAAAACACAAAACACTGATACACTGATAGACAGAGACAGTCACACAAATGTAAAATACAATGATATACAAACAAAAACTAAAACATTGTGTGTGTGTTAGTGTGTCAGCGTGTGTATGTGTTTGTCCCCTCACAGTCCCCTCACAGTCCCCTCTGTTCCATTTCCTTTGATGCAGCTGTACTGATGAACAGTACGTTCATCTCTAGGAGACAGAACGTGTCTCCTTCCTGAGCGGTATGACGGCTGCGTGGTCCCATGGTGTTTATACTTGCATACTATTGTTTGAACAGATGAACGTGGTACCTTCAGGCGTTTGGAAATTGCTCCCAAGGATGAACCAGACTTGTGGAGGGCTACAATTTATTTTCAGAGGACTTGGCTGATTTCTTTTGATTTTCCCATGATGTCAAGCAAAAAGGCACTGAGTTTGAAGGTAGGCCTTGAAATACATCCACAGGTACACCTCCAATTGACTCAAATTATGTCAACTAGAAAATCAGAAGCTTCTAAAGCCATGACATCATTTTCTGGAATTTTCCAAGCTGTTTAAAGGCACAGTCAACTTAGTGTATGTAAACTTCTAACCCGCTGGAATTGTGATACAGTGAATTATAAGTGAAATAATCTGTCCGTAAACAATTGTTGGAAAAATTACTTGTTCCATGAACAAAGTAGATGTCCTAACCGACTTGCCAAAACTATAGTTGGTTAACAAGAATTTGTGGAGGTGTTGACTCCGGTACCGCTTTCCATGCGGTAGTAGAGAGAACAGTCTATGACTGGGGTGGCTGGGGTCTTTGACAATTTTTAGGGCCTTCCTCTTACACCGCCTGGTGTAGAGGTCCTGGATGGCAGGCAGCTTAGCCCCAGTGATGTACTGGGCCGAACGCACTACCCTCTGTAGTGCCTTTTCTGTCAGAGGCCGATTAATTGCCCTACCAGGCAGTGATGCAACCAGTCAGGATGCTCTCGATGTTGCAGCTGTAAAACCTTTTGAGGATCTCAGGACCCATGTCAAATCTTTTTAGTTTCCTGAGGGGAAATAGGCTTTGTCGTTGGATTAGTGCCTGGCCATGCAGTCATGAGTGAACAGGAAGTACAGGAGGGGGCTGAGCACGTACCCCTGGGGAGCTCCAGTGTTGAGGATCAGCGTGGCAGATGTGTTGCTACCTACCCTCGCCACCTGGGGCGGCCCGTCAGGAAGTCCAGGATCCAGTTGCAGAGGGAGGTGTTTAGTCCCAGGATCCTTAGCTTAGTGATGAGCTTTGAGGGTACTATGTGTTGAATGCTGAGCTGTAGTCAATGAATAGCATTCTCAAATAAGTGTTCCTTTTGTCCTGGTGGGAAAGGGCAGTGTGGAGTGCAATAGAGATTGCATCATCTGTGGATCTGTTTGGGTGGTATGCAAATTGGAGTGGGTCTTGGGTTTCTGGGATAATGGTGTTGATGTACCAACCTTTCAAAGCACTTCATGGCTACGAACGTGAGTGCTACGGGTCTGTAGTCATTTAGGCAGGTTGCCTTTGTGTTCTTGGGCACAGGGACTATGGTGGTCTGCTTGAAACATGTTGGTATTACAGACTCAATCAGGGACATGTTGAAAATGTCAGTGAAGACACCTGCCAGTTGGTCAGCACATGCCCGGAGCACGCATCCTGGTAATCCGTCAGGCCCTGCAGCCTTGTGTATGTTGACCTGTTTAAGTCTTACTCACGTCGGCTATGGAGAGCGTGATCACACAGTCGTCTGGAACAGCTGATGCTCTCATGCATGCCTCAGTGTTGCTTGCCTCGAAACGAGCATAGAAGTGATTTAGCTTGTCTGGTAGGCTCGTGTCACTGGGCAGCTCGCGGCTCTGCTTCCCTTCGTAGTCTGTAATAGTTTGCAAGCCCTGCCACATAAGACGAGCGTCGGAGCCGGTGTAGTATGATTCAATCTTAGCCCTGTATTGACGCTTTGCCTGTTTGATGGTTCATCACAGGGCATAGCAGGATTTCTTGTAAGCTTCCGGGTTAGAGTCCCACACCTTGAAAGCGGCAGCTCTACCCTTTAGCTCAGTGCGGATGTTGCCTGTAATCCATGGCTTCTGGTTGGGGTATGTACGTACAGTCACTGTGGGGACGACGTCCTCGATGCACTTATTGATAAAGCCAGTGACTGATGTGGTGTACTCCTCAATGCCATCGGAAGAATCCCGGAACATGTTCCAGTCTGTGATAGCAAAACAGTCCTGTAGTTTAGCATCTGCTTCATCTGACCACTTTTTTATAGACCGAGTCACTGGTGCTTCCTGCTTTAATTTTTGCTTGTAAGCAGGAATCAGGAGGATAGAGTTGTGGTCGGATTTACCAAATGGAGGGCGAGGGAGAGCTTTGTACGCGCCTCTGTGTGTGGAGTACAGGTGATCTAGAATTTTTTCCCCTCTGGTTGCACATTTAACATCTTGATAGAAATTTGGTAGAACTGATTTCAGTTTCGCTGCGTTAAAGTCTCCGGCCACTAGGAGCGCCACCTCTGGGTGAGTGGTTTCCTGTTTGCTTATTTCCTTATACAGTATAGCTGAAAACTCTCTATGCAAGTAGAGTGGCCTGCAATTTATCACAATATTCTCTACTTCAGGCAAGCAAAATCTAGAGACTTCCTTAGATTTCGTGCACCGGCTGTTGCTTACAAATATGCACAGACCCCCCCCCCCGTCTTACCGGAGTGTGCTGTTCTATCTTGCTGGTGCAGCGTATATCCCGCTAGCTGAATATCCATGCTGTCATTCAGCCACTATTCCGTGAAACATAGGATATTACAGTTTTTGATGTCCCGTTGGTAGGATATTCGTGATCGTACCTCGTCTAATTTATTGTCCAATGATTGCACGTTGGCGAGTAGTATTGACGGTAACGGCAGCTTTCCCACTCGCCTTCTCCGGGTCCTCACGAGGCATCTGGCTCTTTGTCCTCTGTACCTGCGTCGCTTCCTCTTGCAAATAACGGGGATGTCGGCCCTGTCGGGTGTTTGGAGAATGTCCTCTGCATCCTCCTTGTTGTAGAAGAAATCCTCGTCTAATCCGAGGTGAGTGATCGCTGCCCTGATAACCAGAAGCTCTTTTCAGCCATAAGACACGGTGGCAGAAACATTATGTACAAAATAAGTTACAAATAACGCGAAAAAACCCACATAATAGCACAATTGGTTGGGCGCCCATAAAACTGCTGCCATTTTATTCCCCATTTTATTGATACAGTGTTTATTGCAGAGGCATATAGAATCCATTTCAGATGGACGCAGTATACAGGACGACCCTGGAGAATGAGAGGGATGGACAGAGCCATGAAGAGTAGAATGAAGAGGAGGAGGAGAAAGTGGAGGATGAGCCATGATGTTCATGATGGTGATGATGAGGAGGACCATTGGGCTGTGAGTCAGAGAGAGAGAGAGAGAGAGAGAGAGAAGGATCAGAGACCATATTATTCTCTAAGGCCGTCATTGAGGCTGTGAGAATAGATTAAATATTCATAGAATCCCTCTGGAGAAAGAAGAAGGGGGAGAGAGAGAGTGGGAGAGAGTGGGAGAGAGAGGGAGGAGGGAGAGCGAGGGGGAGAGAGGGGATGGAGAGAGAAAGAAGGAGAGAGAAAGAGGGGGAGAGAGAGAGAGACAGGAGGGAGAGAGAAAGAAAGAGGGGGGAGAGAGAGTGAGGTTATATAACCGGCATAGGTCTGTGTGTTAATGTGCTCTACTCCCTGGAAGCAATCTGCGGTGATGAAGAGAAAATATTGACTTTGGAAAGGAGAAATTGCAGTGTGAGTAGAACTAGGGACTGGGGCTATGGAACAAGTGAGATTGGGGGAGAGAGTGGGCCAGAGAGAGAGAAAGATCGAGAGAATGAGCAGGGAGGGAGAGATAGAACCACTGATAGGTACAGAGCGATATAGATAGTGTATATAGCACACATTGTCCGAGGTAGCTGTGAGCTGGTTAGCTCTTGGCCCAGACTGTTGGCAGTATTGAACGGACACATACCAGTCCCTGCCTCCCCTATCTAATGGTCCAGTCCAGTCAGGGTGTGTCTGCTGCTCAGAGCTGGGAAACAGAGAGGACAACATACAGGAACAACTCTGTGTGGGAGAGGCTGAAGTTAGACCATCCCTTTGGTGACAGTGGTATTACTTTCACTCTTACACCTGAAAGCTGACACTGTGTGTAAGTGCATGGGTGCATATGTGTGTGTGCCGTATGAGGCTGTGGTTGTGTATTTGTGAGAATTTTAGATCTAATTTATGTGCCTGTACAGTCACTGTGTATCTGTGCAAACCCTGTATAAACGTGTGTGTGATGTTCCATCCACCCAAGCAATAACCTTGTAGAAAATTACATGTAAGGCTTTTCCCAAGCATACTTGGTACAGATGTGACTAATGATACACACATTAGAAAGGATGATCAGCCAAGTGGATTCTCCCTTTCGGCTTGTAAAGCTTGTTTTGGTAACCTGAGGGAGTCGAGACAGCTGCTTCAACACCAAACCTCTCTACACAGTCTCTCTGGCTTTCTCGCTCTCTTCTCTTGTTTGCTTCCTCTCTCTCGCTCTCTCTCTCTCTCTCTCGCTCTCTCGCTCTCTCGATACATATGTATATGTATATGTATATATATGTGTCTCTCTCTCTGTTGGCCTTGCACTGCGTCTTTGAGAGATTTCCTTCTCATCATAGAAATCAGAGTATCTCTCTCTCTCTCTCTCTCTCTCTCTATTTACCTCCTTCACTCTCTCAGTGCTGGCTCTACCGCAGCTCCATCACTTGATCCCTGATGGTGAGGTTACCAGTATTAAGATCAACCGTGAGCCCTCAGAGCCCCTGGCCATCAGCATTGTGGGGGGCAACGAGACCCCCCTGGTGCGTATCCTCATCCAGGACATCTACAGGGAGGGGGTTATCGCCCGGGATGGACGCCTGCTGCCCGGGGACATTATCCTCAAGGTCAGTGTGTGTTTTTGTTTGGAGTACGGTGGAGTACTACTCGCCATGTATGTGACTGTATGTATTGTGTTTTGTGTTCGAATTTGAATTACATCACAGCTATAGACCTAACATATTAATTCCAAAATGCTATGAATCCATTTTCAGAAATGTTGGCAAATTAGCTTTTATTGTTTAAAGAAATGATGAAAGAGATTGGTTTGTTTTTTCACTATCTAATCATGGCATTGGGTTTTTCAATGACAGACATGCATTTGTTTAAGATCAATCACTTGATGGTTTCATTTCAGAGAGACAAATAATCATGTTTTTTTGCAAAATGCTACATACTGTATCCGCCTAACTCTCAGAGAAATAAGTAGTACAGCTAGGGTTTACATAGTCAAATGTAACAAATAACTACATTTTTGATAAAGAAATGTACAAATGATACATTTGTGACATCAATAGTATTATTATAATTTTTTTAAGTATTCAATATAGTAAGATGAGATCTGTAGTGAGACAAACTCATATCAAATATACAGGACCCAAATACTCCATTCCAGCTAAACACCAATCATTTCTGATGAAAAAACACAAATGTGAACAATGTGAATATAACGTTTTTGGAAATAAACTCTTCAATATAACCTGCATATAATCTGAGACTTCACTCCACCTTTACATCTCTCCCGCTCATCTTCAGGTGAACGGCATAGACATCAGCAATGTTCCCCACTGCTACGCCCTGGCCACCCTCAAACAGCCCTGCCAGCTGCTGCGACTCACAGTGCTGAGAGAGCAGCGTCACCGCTACCGTTCGCACCCCCACGATGCGGCCAGTGGCTACATGCCTCACGGCCTCTCCCACGGCCATCCCCTGAGGGATGACAGCATCCACGTGGTCCTGGCTAAGAGCGCCCCAGAGGAGCAGCTGGGCATCAAGCTGGTGAGACGACCAGAGGGACATGGCGTCTTCATCTTCCACCTGCTGGAGGGCGGCCTGGCGGCACACGACGGGCAGCTCAGCGTCAACGACCGCGTCCTCGCCATCAACGGACACGACCTGCGCTACGGAGCGCCTGAACACGCCGCTTTACTCATCCAGGTCAGTCTGCAGGGGTCAGGGGTCAGGGAGCATTGGTTGGTTGTCGTTTACAATTCTTGGGAATGGTGTGTGTCTGGTAGTGTGCTTGGTATGTTTCTTGGCTCTGGGTTCCTGGTATAGTATCACAATTAGTGGAGTGTGGTTCTGGTAAATTGCACTCTGTTGGCTGGCTTTGACCCCGTCCATTGCGGTTAATTGTGGTTAATTGTGGTGTGTCTGTGGTCGACTGGGCGCTGCTCTGCTGCTTGGCTGAGGCACTGCTTCCTGGTGGATGGTGGGTAATTGCGGGGGTGTGTTTCTGGTTGACTATGGGATGTAGTTGTGCTCTCTGGGTTCTTATCTGAGGAGACTGGCTGGCTCTTGAGGGTCTCTGAGGACTCAACATGGCTGCTCACATCAGGCTGTTTCTGTCAGATATTAAGAACTGGCGGGAAACCAATTAAATGAGTCCAATTAAGGCAATTACAAGCTGGACTGGGTAATTTAAGAGTCAGCTCTGCTCCACAGAGAACACAGGCACTCTCAAAAGAGCAACTCTGAAGGCTGAGCTGCTGTGTGTGTGTGTGTGTGTGCGCTTGAATGTGAAATAATTGCGCTTGTGCGCATGCGCCTGTGAGCGTGTGCAAGTTCTTAAGAGTGAATGAGGGAGTGAATGAGGGAGTGAATGAGGGAGTGAGTGAGTCATTGTGTGAGTGGGTGGACAACACAGAGTAATGAAGAGACTGAGTGAAAGAAGCTGGAGGGAAAAGGTTGTAGAGAGGGGAGACATACAGACGAGTAAGAAAAATGAGGAGTTTAAAGTTGGAAAAGGGGTCGTGAGAGAAGGTGGGCTGCAGAAAGACTGCAGTGTTCTTAGAGACCGAAGTGAAAATGACCTGACTACTAATCTATGATCTATGGAGCAGCTCTGTCTCAGCAGGATGGGGGTCTAATGGGAGGATAAGAGTGTCACACATACACCATCCTGAACAGAATTACTCACATATACTGTAGACTACCCACTCCTGGGGGTGTTAGAGTCACAGCCAGGCTGCTTCCTGAAGAAAGTAAAGTGTGTGTGTGTGTGTGTGTGTGTGTGTGTGTGTGTGTGTGTGTGTGTGTGTGTGTGTGTGTGTGTGTGTGTGTGTGTGTGTGTGTGTGTGTGTGTGTGTGTGTGTGTGTGTTTGAGTGAGAGTGATTTGTAACAGAGCATCTGTTTATTATGTGGATTAACCTATCGGGGGTAATAAAATGTTTGATATATTTTACTGCCTGGCCAAGCTCTCTGTGGGGGATTCTTTCCCTAGAGCTCTCTTCAGGGGGTGGTAGGAGAGGGTAGAGAATGTCAACAGGAAATTGCTCATACTCTACCCCCAACATAGCATCTGGGAAGAGCAAGATGGACCTGTTTGAACAGCTATGCACTCCTAGAGAAAAGGGTTCTAAAAGGGTTCTTCGGCTGTCATCATAAGAGCACCATTTGTGGTTCAGGTGAAAACATTTTTGGTTCCAGGTAGAACCCTTTTGGGTTCCATGTAGAACCCTCTGTGAAAAGGGTTCTACATGGAACCCCAAAAAGGGTTCTTCAAATGGATCTCCTATGGGGACAGCCGAAGAACCCTTTTTAGGTTCTAGGTACAGTAGCAGTGTATTTTCTGTGTCTGGGTCTAGTTACGTGGCAGTGAAAGTTGTTTTTAAGGACTTGTCTGGATCAACTTTACTGAAGCTGTGTTCAGTGAGTATTTATGAGAGCTTAACCATGATATTCTTCTTGTGTTTGCTCTTCTTAATGCATTGCTCTGTGTGTCTGTCTGGGTCTGAGCTTGGTTGTCTATTTGGTTGTCTCCTGTAGGCAAGTGAGGAGCGGGTCCACTTCATTGTTTCTCGTCAGATCTGTCTGCCCAACCCTGACATCCTGCAGGAGGCTCCATGGGGCATGGAAGGCCCCCCACCATACTCTCCAGTGGACATGGAACACACGCTACTGGTGAGCAATGCATGACGTATGTACGAGCATATGCACGCAAACACACACACACACACACACACACACACACACACACACACACACACACACACACACACACACACACACACACACACACACACACACACACACACACACACACACACACACACACAAACAAACACAAATACGTCAGACACTGCTTTGATTGAGGAGCTTTTCTTCAGGTTGGACACACGTTTACATACTGTACATAGGGCTTTATTTAACATCAGCGTTACACCGGGATTTAAATTTAAAGGCAGTGTCCCCGCTTTAGCAGAGACCGCGTTCACTGTAAACGCTGCAGATGTCGGCTCAATCAGAAATGACCTTTACGTTTCTGTTACGCAATCTGCAACGCTTCAGCAACACAGATTGAATAGAGCCCTTATACACACACACACAGACACACACACACACACACACGCACATTTCGCTACCCTCGCATTAACATCTGCTAACCATGTGTGTGTGACCAATAACATTTGATTTGATTTGACACACACACACAAAAGAAACAGACTGTTTTCCTGCCTCTTCTTCTCATGCTAAATATTTAATTTGATGTGAAAATGATCCTGAGCTGTATTATTCCTCCATCAAAGAGGAGTGTGTCATCCTGAGTTGTGTCAGAGTGTTCCGCTCCTCTCAGAGAGCCATTACGTGCGTCCGGAGCAGCCGCCTCTCTCTCTCTCTCTCTTTCTCTCTCTCTCTCTCTCTCTTTCTCTCTCTCTGAGCATATCATCCCTGAAGAAAACGCCGCCACCAACCTACAGGATTCACACCCCCTCCACTGACACGCTAAAACAGGATTTTCTCCAGCTCATTATTGGAGCTGACAACTTCCCTTATTCTAATAATGATTCACTTCACAGCTCTCACCTCACTTTCTAGATTTGAAGTTGTAATTCTCACAGACCCACTGATAAAATTAGAGAATGTGTGACGGCGGAATCTTACCGTATTCTTCAGATAAAGACCTTGGCGTCAAAGCTAGCAGAGAGAGAATGAGGCTGTAATAAAAAGAACCCCGCAGCGATAGCAGGTAGCAACAATAACAATGTATTATTGTTCTGAGATAAGCCAAGCCACCTCCAGCAGGACGATAGATCATATTTAGACTAAACCTCACCAGGCCTTTATATGGTGTTTTAATATTGAAACACAGTAATGAAGTTGGCTCCTACTGGATGTGTGTGTGTGTCTGTTGTAGGTGCTCTAGGGCTGTCAGCAATCCTAGTTTTACTGGAAGAAAAACAGGACCGTACACTCCTTTAATTTGAACCCAGGCGCATTTAGAGAGATATACAATTACAGCTACAGAAACAGACATATACGCACACACTCGCACGCGCGCGCAAACACACACTCTTACGTCATACACCCATTTACGCCTTGCACACGCATGCATCACCGTGTGCAGTACTGGTCAGTGCTTGTGACAGCTGTGGTTAGTGTAGTGTCCTGGGGTAGTCATGGCATGTGACTTGAGGGTCAGAAATGTGTGAGTGCAGCACATTAGAGAAGCAGCGCAGGCCACATCACATCAGCCCCAATGTGTCCATGTTTTAATTACACTACTTTACACTCCTTGACTCACACATGTACACTCACATACACGCTTTGCACAGCCCAGATGTCGGATCTTCATTTTCACCGTTTTGTCGCAGAAAAAAAACGCCCTGCGAATCGAGATATTCTAATGAGCCTTGTGATTTCGACGCCTTCGCTGAAAACCTGCAGTTCTCTTTCTTTGGTCCAGTGCCAGCTATCAAAATCATCCAATCACTCTCGCGCGCACAAAACGCTAAAAGCACCAGACAGAATATTAATAAATGTCATACTGCTACGGTAGGCCTATATGTCCTGTTATTGCAACACTCAAATGTACAAAAATGTATCTAAAATGCAACCGCACACATCAACAACCCTCATTTTATATAGCTTAGTAACACAAGATAGACATTGGTCTCCTCTACGACATAGGACAAGTGTCAAGTGTATCCAAAATGTAGCTGTACAGTAGGCTGCTACACCTAAACTATATTCTACTGTAGCCTATCAAAACACGAGTTTCCATTCATACAAAGTGTCAGGTAAATTGCCACAGTAGATTTGCTGTGGTAAATGAGGAAATACTTGATTTCTATTGTATAGAATGCTTGTCAAATAGATACATCGCCCTTAGTCTGTTCAAAAAGTTGTTCCGATGATAAGACGAACCAGAGGACGAACATATCTTGAAAGACTTGGGTTGCAAGCAGGACTAAGGTAACACCAATGTCATCTTTTAGGAAGCGGTAATGAGGTGACCAATAATGGTTGCAATTGAGTTCAGCTGTGCAGGTGAATTTAGCACGTATTGATGGTTTAATGACACATCAGCTGGTAATAATCTAGTGCCATCGATGGTTGCAATAGGCCCCTTGTTATTTGATTAATGCAGCTTTCACGTGCTAGTCGGAACTAGGAACGTGGCATATATTCCAATACATTCTGTAGGCTAACTTGTGGGCCATCAGCTGATTTACAGATGTAGGCCTACTGTAAAACAATACATTTTCCTCTAGTGTGGATGCCCGCCCACGTTTTATAGTTAGGCTATGTATACTGAACAAAAATATAAACGCAACAAAAAGTCAATTGTAAAGCGTTGGTCCCATGTTTCATGAGCTAAACTAAAAGATCCCTAAAATTTTCCATACACACGAAAAGCTTATTTCTCCCAAAACAATTGCACAAAATAATTTGTTAACATCCCTGTTAGTGAGCTTTTTGACACCGGATTCAAAACTTCAAGTTTTTGCATTTAAATTATTATACAAAATTCTTGCAAACAACATAATGTTATATATATGGGGGATACACTCATCCTAGCTCTGCAGATGACACTGTGAAGAGACTCATTAGATCACTTGTTTTGGTGCTGCCAATATGTACTGTAGCTTGTTCCTGGTTGCAGGTTCAGGAATGGCTGAAAAATTGCAACACTTACTTAGAGCTAACTCCGCAAATAGCACTGCTGGCTGATTGGGAAAAGTCATAGTCAAACGATCAATAATATAATAGTCTTAGGAAAAAATGCTATCTTTAATTTACAATATGAATAAACTATGAGAATAGAAAGGTTCTGAACTTTTGTGAAAGAGCACAGTGGAAAAATATATGGCAGCTAGATGGATGGTCTTTAGAGATGGAAGGGGACTAAAAACAAACGATAACTAATATATAATATACTGTGTCTGTAAAATGTATATAGTATGTATAAGCTGGAAGTAGAAGCCTAAGTATTGTTGTCCTTTAGTTTACTCCAATTAGGGGAGGGGTGGACGGGTTAGGGGAAAATATATATTTAAAATAATATATATATTTACCAAAAAAGATATATGGCATTTGGAAATGATGCAGACAATTACATTGATAGAAGCCACAATCTTTGCTGAACAAAAAATATAAACGCAACATGTAAAGGTTGGTCCCATGTTTCATGAGTTGAAATAAAAGATCCTAGAAATGTTCCATACGCACAAAAAGCTTATTTCTCTCAAGTTTTGTGCACAAATGTGTTTACCTCCCTGTTAGTGAGCATTTCTCCTTTGCCAAGATAATCCATCCCCCTGACAGGTGTGACATATCAAGAAGCTAATTAAACAGCATGATCATTACACAGGTGCACCTTGCGCTGGGGACAATAAAAGGACACTTTAAAATCTGCAATATTAAAGCTGATCTATGCCCTTAAAACATTATTAGAATAATACAATTTAAAAAACAGCGCTTTCAGCTGCCCCTGGCTGCGATTTTTAAATATGTATTATTTTCCTCCTTCAATAAAATGGGTCAAATGAAGATCCGACATTTGTACATACACTCTCTCACTTCCACAAACCACAACTATTCTAAATAATCCTGAACATCACACACTGTACTTAGTCTTACACACTAAACATCAAAGCTTAAACCACAAGAAATCACATTCGACAGAAACAAACAACGCAATAAACGCTATATAGTGAATAAACATCTATTACAGTGTAACCATTCTACACATTTCTCACGTTGCACCACTCCCATCTACAGGACTCATGTGAGAAGCCGGCGTGTTATGAGAAGACGGTGACGCTGTCCAAGGAGCCCCATCACTCCCTGGGGATGACGGTGGCAGGGGGCATGTCCTCCCGCGGCTGGGATCTCCCGGTCTACGTCACTAACGTGGACCCCAACGGAGTAGTGGGACAGGAGGGATCCATCCTCAAAGGTACAGCCTGGTGACAAACCTTCTACTGTAGAACACACACAGTCCCACACACACTCAAGAGTCCACCACACACTCGCACAATACAAGCTCACACACTCTCACTCAGTCATACGGTAGATTTAAAATCCAATGTTCCGGGAAGGGAGTTTAGATATTCCTTGAATTGCTCCAATATTGGCATGATAGTTTAGTTTCTCTGTTCCGTGCAGTCCCTGCTGGTCACCACGATTCCAGAGTTGGTACTGCAGACAGGCTTCATCTGTCATGAGTTGTGTCTGTGTGACTTGTCCCTTGTGTAGAACAGACTGGTTGAGATAAACAGTCAGACTCGTGCTTAATTACCAAGGTTATTTATCCAACAGGAAACACAGAGGTAGTGCTGCGGATCAGTGCTCGCCAAATTGAGTCTAACACACATACACGCACCTCAAATTTGATTAAGTAAGTTCCAGAGGAAATGACAGGTTGCACTTTATCAGCTCATTATACAAAATCAGTCAGCTCTGAAATAGACAAACAGACGCACTTCCCAAATGATTGGATGCACTTGTGGCGCAGGCCTGTTATGGCTATGTACTGCAGTGTGTGAAAGTATAGTTGTGTTTCCGGGTGTGTGGGATGTCAGAACATCTGAGGGAGCTCTCTGTGCCGGGCCAGACATCAAAGAGCAGTGGAGGCATTTAAACCCAGTGCCTCCTGTTGATCCTAGGGATCTGCCTGAGAAAACGACAGTACAGAGAGGCCAGACAAGACCCTGCTCTACCCGTCTGTCTGTCTGTCTGTCTGTCTGTCTGTCTGTCTGAACACACAATCCCCTACGTGTGTGTGTGTGTCTAGCTAGATTTCCATCCAATTGGTGACAGATTTTTATGCGAATATTCTAAAATCTGCATAAAAGAAAATATGTGCATTTTCCTTATTGCCGATAGAAAGTGAGTGATGACATAGCGCACACGAAATGTACTTTTTCACTTAGGTGTTCATGTACCGAATAAAAATCGATGTGTTTCCATCGCATTTTAAACTCTACAAAAACTGTTGCGTTAAATAGCAAATGTGCCTACTCTGGTCTTGGCACGTGTGCTCTAGCAGCTCGCAGATACAGTGTAGGTAGGCTAGTCTACATGATGACATTGTTATTGATAAGAGCGAGAATATTTGTATTTGTCAAACGGCAGTCAAGCATTGATCATCATGACACCAGAATAAGACCCTAGGTATTTCTTGAAAAGCAGCATCAAAATCATCACACTTTCACCATCCTGTTTATATTTTTTATTTAACCAGGCTAGTCAATTTAGAACAAATTCTTATTTACAATGACGGCCTGGCATGATGAAAAAGGCCTCCTGTTGGGACGGGGGCTGGGATTATAAAAAAAAATTATAAAAAAAAACGATGTAAGACAAAACAGACAACACAGACAGAAAACACTGGCGACAGCACAAATACAACAGCAAACAGACAATGGATGACTGTGTGTGAATGCAGGCAAACTGAAGTCAAACTGCTGCCATTTGAATAGGGCACGGTGTCATCCGCATAAAAATGTATATCAGCTGTCTCAGTATGTCTCCCAATGTTGGTGATATAGTTAATAAACAAAGGGGGATCTAAAATGTATCCTTGCAGCACACCCGAGCACAACTCTACTGTGTCCGACTTACATCTGACTTAACACACTGGGTTCGATTTGACAGGTAGTTCAGAAACCACTCCAGAGCATGACCAGTAATCCCAACACACTTCTATCTCTGCACCAAGACGGTATGGTCCACAGTGTCAAACGCCTTTGACGAGTCTATGAACACAGATCCACAATGCAGCTTCCTATCCAGGGCACAGTGAACATCATTCAAAACCTTCAAAGTCGTTTCAAAGTTGTGAAGTTCATCATAACTTATTTCATCTGTAGCCTGGTAAACTGCATGCTTTCCCCTAGTCGCAGTGGGAGGAGCACACACTAGGAGTGTGCTGACATGGCCATATTCGTATTCGTAATTGTAATCCGTAAATTGACAGTTGATAGTTGGATCGGATGATACTCGTGATCGGAGAAAACGTAAATGTTTTAATATGCCTAAGTAGATGTTGGAAAAATACCTCCATGCACCTTTATAGACCAAACAAGCTGCATATTAGACCAAACAAGCTGCATATTAGACCAAACAAGCTGCATATTAGACCAAACAAGCTGCATATTAGACCAAACAAGCTGCATATTAGACCACACAAGCTGCATATTAGACCAAACAAGCTGCATATTAGACCAAACAAGCTGCATATTAGACCAAACAAGCTGCATATTAGACCAAACAAGCTGCATATTAGACCAAACAAGCTGCATATTAGACCACACAAGCTGCATATTAGACCACACAAGCTGCATATTAGGAGCCGCAGAGTGTCTGTGTGTCTGACCTGTGTCTGTGTGTCCTCAATTTGCAGCGGGCAGACAAGTTTGCTATCTGTCAGAATGCACGTCGGCATTTCATATTCTTTTCCCTACCCCATATTCTTTTCCCTACCCTCGCCCCACTTGTTAGATATTATGCACATTGATAGCGTGATAGCAAACGTCCTTGCTATTTGATTTATCATAGTAGCAGGCTAACAGGAGGCAGAAGCAGTCTGAATTATCACACCGAAACAGAGAAGTGAAAGTGATCGGGTGAAATTATGATGGCAGTGGACATAGAAATACAGCTTCACTCTATCCAATCAGAGCAGCAGATTCAATGTAGAGACAGCCCTTCTCTTTACAGACAGGAAAACTAGCCACTTGAGTTACTTAGAAAACGCAGCACCTCACTTGACTGACTGACATGAGAAAGATGCTTGCGTGCTGGAACCTTATTACAAAAAAATACTCTGATCATAATCTTATCCAGACAATTGCCCATATCCGTTACAATACTCGCTTTGTCCGACTACTCGGCACACCACTACCACACACCATATCATCGTGTGACTCCAAGTTTACTTCGATATGTAATTATTTGCGATTCCACCACCATTCACAGATAATTCATTTGACAGACACCAAAAGATCCCACCATGTCGAACGAACAAATGATCTGTCGCCATTCATCAAATTGTACTGAAACGACCTGTTTCCATCTCAGCCGTCATGATTTTTCTTTTACAGTGTGACTTTACTCGCATTAAGACTGGATGGAAATGTGGTTTATGTGTGAGGAGAGTGAGGAAGTGGGTATGATATTGAGTGTGGTTATACCATGACCTTTATCAAAGGCCTGATTTTCACAGTGTATTCCCATGCATATCAGTTATGTGAATATGCTTGTGTATACAGCTGTCTACATAAGAATTATCCCAATTTCAACTGAGTGTATCTGCATAGTGCATCCTAATCAAAGGAGTGGATGTTGTCCTTTGAGTAAGCCTCCTCTCCAGATGGCAGCTGGTTGTGCAGTGCTGTACTGTCCAAGCCCACCTTGATTATCAGGGAGGTATTTCATGTGCAGGTGGCTCTTTGTTCCCACTGCTTTGTGTTCCTGCGGGAGGTGATTGAATATTCAAATAGGCAGACGAGACAAGTCCTTGTCTCTGGGAAGTTTTGCTTTTGAAAGATGTCAGAATGGACAGTAGTCAGGGCAACGCTGTGCTGAGTGGCTGTGCTGAGTGGTACTGTGTTCTGTCCTCCCATCTCTATGCAGGTGACATCCTGCTGAATGTGAACGGGCTGGACCTGACAGGGGTGACGCGGGGCGAGGCTGTGGCCAACCTGAAGAACACCACCTCCCCTGTGGTGCTCAAGGTCCTGGAGATGAGGCCTCCAGAAGAAATCCACCCAGAGTGCCCCTCGCCCCCCTGCCTCTCACCCTCGCCCACTGACAGCACCAAGCAGAGCCTCGCCACGCTGCCACACACTGATGACTACTCCCCATTGTGGGTGTCATGGCTGCAGTTGCCCAGGTGAGTGGCAGTACACCACCAGCTAGCCTTCTCTTATCTCATTCTCCCTCTCCTCCCTTCTCTGAAGAATGCTAATTATATACACTACACTCCAAGGTTTAGAACTCAGTCTGAACCCGGTGGCACTGTTGCCCAGACACCAATAGCCTCTTGTTTGGCATATTTTGTAGCCTTGTTTGATAGACCAACATACAGGGCCTTCAGAAAGTTTTCGTACCCCTTGACTTATTCCACAGTGTGTTGAGTTACAGCCTGAATAAAACATTCATTCGATTTTTCTCACCCATCTACACAAGACCCCATAATGAAAAAAGGAAAAATATGTTTTTGGAAATGTTAGCAAATGTATTGAACATTAAATAAAGAAATGTATTCACTCCCCTTTGCTATGACACTCTAAATTGAGCTCAGGTGCATCCAATTACAACTTGATTGGAGTCCACCTGTGGCCAATTCAATAGTTTGGACATGATTTAGAAAAAAACACAACCATCTATATAAGGTCCCACAGTTGACAGTGCATGTCAGGATGCCCTGGTGACAGTTAGTACAGAGATAGTATCAAGGCGCAAAGCGAGACCCAGATGCAGACACAGGAGGCAGATGGTTGGAGTCTTACAATGTTTAATAATCCTAAGGGGTAGGCAAGAGAATGGTCGTGGACAGGCAAAAAGGTCAAAACCAGATCAGAGTCCAGGAGGTACATAGTGGCAGACAGGCTCGTGGTCAAGGCAGGTGGAATGGTCAGGCAGGCGGGTACAAAGTCCAGAAACAGGCAAGGGTCAAAACCTGGAGGACTAGAAAAAGGAGAATGCAAAAAGCAGGCGAACGGGAAAAACGTTGGTTGACTTGGAAACATACAAGACAAACTGGCACAGAGAGATAGGAAACACAGGGATAAATACACTGGGGAAAACAAGCGACACCTGGAGGGGGTGGAGACAATAACGAGGACAGGTGAAACAGATCAGGGTGTGACAGATAGCCAAGGCCCTGACAATAAAAGAAGTGATGAGTGTTGTGTATTTTGACATTGAGAAAGCTTATGATACCATGTGGAGGGAAGGGTTGTTCATCAAGTTGAGTGCGTTGGGGGATGTCTGTTCGATCGAGTCATACAGGTGGGGGTCAGAATTGTCAATGGGGTTTGAAGTGGACAATGGTACTCCTCAGGGAAGTGTGGTTAGTCCGGTGTTGTTCACCCTGATGATATGGCATATTTAAGGAGGTGGGACAGGGAGTGGCCTTGTATACCGATGATGGGGCTATATGGAAGAGAGGTGGGAATGTGAAATATATGATGAGGAAGATGCAAGAAGCTGTGGGAGTTGTGGAAGATTGGTCTCTAACATGGGGGTTTAGGATGTCTGTGTCCAAGTCGTGCTTTATGGTGTATTCTAAGAGGAAGGTTAAAGATGTTAGGCTGCAAATATACAGATATAGGTAGGGTGTCTGAGTTTAAGTACTTAGGTATGTGGTTTGATGAGAGGTTTACGTAGAAGAGACATGTTGAGCATAATGAAATTAAGTGTAGGACGGTGCTGAACCTCATGAGGGCAGTGGGAGGATATGATTGGGGGTCGGATATACAAACACTGTTTTATGTATTGTTTGTACCAGGCATTGATCAGGTCATTTTTGGATTATGGGTTCTTTGTATATAGATAGGCAGCCAAAACGGTACTACAGCGCCTGGAAAGGATACAGTCAAGAGCCCTGAGATTGTGTGTGGGTGCCTTCAGGATGACACCTGTTGAGGCATTGCAGGTGGATAGTGGGGAAATGCCACTGAGGATAAGGCGGGACAAACTTGATTTAGCATACTGGGCGAGGTTGAAAGGGAGTTCAGAAGGACATTCTGCGGTCACGGCAACTGGGGAATGCTGGGTGCAAGGAGTGGGTAAGCAGATGATGTATGGGTGGACAAATCGGGAAGAAGGTGGTAGAATATGGACAGGGGGAGAGAGAGATGGGGCTGACAATTGCATTGGGGAACGTTCCTCCATGGCTGTTTCCGAAACCAAGCGTAGATGTGGACGTGATTGAGGGCAGGAGAGAATGGGGTGAGGACGTGAGACGGTGTGTGGAGAGATATATAGAATCAGTTGTATTTGTTTTTAAGGATATATACAGATGGTTTGAAAGAGCCAATCAGTGGTAGGGTGGGGGCAGGGGTGTATATCAGTGGGGGTCAGTGCCGTTTCAGATGAGGGAGGACACATTTTTTTCCATGAGCATGGCCTTATTTCTATTACAGCATATTGGATGAGTGTTATTCATATTACATTCTCCCAGTTAAATGTAACAGCGATAGGTTTAAGCTACTACATGAAACTCAAATTTTCCCTGTACCCATCATGAGGTTTCTACAACCTAGTCTATGAATGAAAGTTTACAAGTAGGTGCACACAGGTCTCAAATCTGTGTGTAATCATTAGTCCAACAGTTGCCAATGAGAGTTTCGATTGGACAAATTCAGTTATGCTTATCCCCGTTTTGTTCCGTTTGCTTCTGTTTAAGACAATTTCTTTCAACAGAATGGGTGGAATGAGTACACCCCTGATCACGCGTAAACACAGTTCACAGTTTCATAGCAGCCATGTTGTATTCCTTCTCGCATCTACGTTATATGCTCTCCTCATTTCACCTCTTCCTGTTGCTTGTGGACTTCAATGCCCAAGACATCAGGTGTATGTGACCATGCGAAAAAACCTTTCCAAGCCAAACTGCTACACACAGCCTACATACTGTAGTTGTCACCGTATTACCTAAAGTCAGGGTTGGAGAGAAACGGATTACATGTAAGGGATTACAAAAAAAACGAACTGTAATCTGTTACCAGCTAAAATATTGTAATCAGACTACAGATACTTATGAAAAATTTGATGATTACTTGAAGGATTACTTTTAAATTCAGAAATGATATTTGCGAGCTAAATCTTTGACACTTCTCTGTTTTCTCAATGACGTTCAAATCAGCATCGAAATAAGGCGCACATCTACATTTGTTCAACGTGAGTGAGTCTGACCATAAATCAGAGATCGCTATGATGACACACCGAATGGGTTTGATGGATCTCGGGAAATGAGCAGGAATAAGCTTTTGTAGCCTACAGTCGAAGCTATGTCTTCCAATGGTGTGACTGCTGTCGGCAGCCAAAGACTATCCAACTTGAATAAACGCTTGGAGGTAAGGATGACACCGATGGTGTAGTCTACGGCGATACGGATATCCCTTATTATTGATATCTACATAGCGCATTGATGTGAATCACACATTTAGCTATTTGCGCCTTACGGATTGTGGTTATTATGGATAGCTGTCCACAAATCTAAATGTGTATTTGAACCCAATAAGGGTTGAATTCAATAAGTTTAAGCTGCCTATCAATCATTGTTTTTGAAACCAGTGGACAGCCAGTGAAAAATGTGCTCTTGCAACAGCTGTATCGTGCGGATCCCAGCCTATGGAATAAAAGTGAGGCTTTTATTAATCAATCTAATTCATGTTGATTAAAAAACATAATCCATAGGCCTAATAGACATATGCTCAAACTCACACACTTTTGATAGACTTAAAAAAGGGGCAATCTGTAGTTGCTACATCCATTTTCGGATGTATATATTGTGGTGCCTTTGACTGTCATCAAATGTGAAGACTGTTATTTTATTAAATCAATTCTATATGTGTAATTATTATTACGTGATTAAACTAATCATGTAAACTTTAATTAACTGGGAAGTTAGGGCACCACAGGAAAATGTCTATAGAGTCTCTATTTCCCGAATCGACTCTTCAGATATTTTCATATCTTATCGAGTGCAGTCTTGTATTAATATTACCTCATCTGTTCTCATTACTGAACGTTACAAACCCTTGGATATCTGCACAAATCCTAGCCTAAATCATGAATCATCGATATAAAAATTGGCTTAATTATAAATTCCTTTGAGTACGTCTGGGACCTGTTGGATCGGAGGATGAGGGCTAAGGCCATTCCCCCCAGAAATGTCCACGAACTTGCAGGTGCCTTGGTGGAAGAGTGGGGTAACATCTCACAGCAAGAACTGGCAAATCTGGTGCAGTCCATGAGGAGGAGGTGCACTGTGGTACTTAATGCACCAGGTACTGACTTAATTTTGACCCCCCCCCCATCCATTTGTTCAGGGACACATTATTCAATTTCTGTTAGTCACATGTCTGTGGAACTTGTTCAGTTTATCTCTCAGTTGTTGAATCTTATGTTCATACAAAATGTTTACACGTTAACTTTGCTGAAAATAAACGCAGTTGACAGTGAGAGGACGTTTCTTTTTTGCAGAGTATGTATATATACTGCTCAAAAAAATAAAGGGAACCCCCGCTGGCTCGATGCTCTAGGGGTATGCGAGAACACGTAGTCAGACGAGGAGAGAGCAGTAGGAGTAGCAGTGTTATCTGTGGTAATCCATGTTTCCGTCAGCGCCAGGAAGTCTAGGGACTGGAGGGTAGCATAGGCTGAGATGAACTCAGCCTTGTTGGCCGCAGACCGGCAGTTCCAGAGGCTGCCGGAGACCTGGAACTCCACGTGGGTCGTGCGCGCTGGGACCACCAGGTTAGAGTGGCAGCGGCCACGCGGTGTGGAGCGTTTGTATGGCCTGTGCAGAGGAGAGAGAACAGGGATAGACAGACACATAGTAGACAAGCTACAGAAGAGGCTACGCTAATGCAAAGGAGATTGGAATGACAAGTGGACTACACGTCTCGAATGTTCAGGAAGTTAAGCTTACGTTGCAAAAATCTTATTGACTAAAATGATACAGTACTGCTGGCTGGTGGAGTAGGCTAGCTAGCAGTGGCTGCGTTGTTGACTTTGAACGTGTAGCTGGCTAGGTAACCTCGGTAGTTTCAGTACTACACCTTGTCATGATACATAGCAACTTTGTAGCTAGCTAGCTAACATAACACTAATCAAGACGTTCCTTGTAGTGTATTTAGTTTCTACAATGCTGCTCGTCGGTAATAGTTGGCTGGGTTAGGAAAAATGGCGTCGCGGGGGATGGAAATAGCTGGCTAGCTAACCTCGATGGCTGGCTAGCTAACAATTATCAAGCTATGACAAAGACAACTAAGTAGCTAGCTAGGTAACACTGCACTAGTCAAATCGTTCCGTTGTAAAGTATTAGTATCTACAGCGCTGCTAGTCGGTAACGGTTGGCTAGCTGGCAGTGGGTTAATGATGACTAGGTGTGTTGAGTAAGTCTGGCGCCGCGTAGCGGCTGGCTAGCTCACCTCAATAATACTCAAACTCAAACTACACAATTATCTTAGATACAGAGACAGCAAAGACAACTATGTAGCTGGCTAACTAACACTAACACCACACTAATCAAGTCGTTACGTTGTAATGTAATAGTTTCTGCAGTGCTGCTAGTCGGTAGAAGTTGGCTAGCTAGCAGTGATGACTAGCTAGCTAGCAGCTAGCAGTGTTGACTACGTTAGGAGGACGAAGATAGCTAGCCTCGATAATTACTCAGTTACTCTAAACTACACAATTATCTTTGATACAAAGACGGCTATGTAGCTAGCTAAGAAGAATTGCTCAGATCAAACAAATCAAGCCGTTGTAATGTAGTGAAGTGTAATATTACCTGTGGAGCGAAGCGTGGTGCGACTGCTCGCTCCAAACCGGAAGTCTAGCTTAAACTTAAACAACACATCCTAGATCTGAATGAAAGAAATAATCTTATTAAATACGTTTTTCTTTACATAGTTGAATGTGCTGACAACAAAATCACATAAAAATAATCAATGGAAATCCAATTTATCAACCCATGGAGGTCTGGATTTGGAGTCACACTCAAAACTAAAGTGGAAAACCACACTACAGGCTGATCCAACTTTGATGTAATGTCCTTAAAACAAGTCAAAATGAGGCTCAGTAGTGTGTGTGGCCTCCACGTGCCTGTATGACCTCCCTACAATGCCTGGGCATGCTCCTGATGAGGTGGCGGATGGTCTCCTGAGGGATCTCCTCCCAGACCTGGACTAAAGCATCCGCCAACTCCTGGACAGTCTGTGGTGCAACGTGGCGTTGGTGGATGGAGCGAGACATGATGTCCCAGATGTGCTCAATTGGATTCAGGTCTGGGGAACGGGCGGGCCAGTCCATAGCATCAATGCCTTCCTCTTGCAGGAACTGCTGACACACTCCAGCCACATGAGGTCTAGCATTGTCTTGCATTAGGAGGAACCCAGGGCCAACCGCACCAGCATATGGTCTCACAAGGGGTCTGAGGATCTCATCTCGGTACCTAATGGCAGTCAGGCTACCTCTGGCGAGCACATGGAGGGCTGTGCGGCCCCCCAAAGAAATGCCACCCCACACCATGACTGACCCACCGCCAAACCGGTCATGCTGGAGGATGTTGCAGGCAGCAGAACGTTCTCCACGGCGTCTCCAGACTCTGTCACGTCTGTCACATGCCAGTGGTGAATTTGCCTATCTTGGTGTTCTCTGGCAAATGCCAAACGTCCTGCACGGTGTTGGGCTGTAAGCACAACCCCCACCTGTGGACGTCGGGCCATCATACCACCCTCATGGAGTCTGTTTCTGACCGTTTGAGCAGACACATGCACATTTGTGGCCTGCTGGAGGTCATTTTGCAGGGCTCTGGCAGTGCTCCTCCTGCTCCTCCTTGCACAAAGGCGGAGGTAGCGGTCCTGCTGCTGGGTTGTTGCCCTCCTACGGCCTCCTCCACGTCTCCTGATGTACTGGCCTGTCTCCTGGTAGCGCCTCCATGCTCTGGACACTACGCTGACAGACACAGCAAACCTTCTTGCCACAGCTCGCATTGATGTGCCATCCTGGATGAGCTGCACTACCTGAGCCACTTGTGTGGGTTGTAGACTCCGTCTCATGCTACCACTAGAGTGAAAGCACCGCCAGCATTCAAAAGTGACCAAAACATCAGCCAGGAAGCATAGGAACTGAGAAGTGGTCTGTGGTTACCACCTGCCGAACCACTCCTTTATTGGGGGTGTCTTGCTTATTGCCTATAATTTCCACCTGTTGTCTATTCCATTTGCACAACAGCATGTGAAATGTATTGTCAATCAGTGTTGCTTCCCAAGTGGACAGTTTTATTTCACAGAAGTGTGATTGACTTGGAGTTACATTGTGTTGTTTAAGTGTTCCCTTTATTGTTTTGAGCAATATATATATATATATATATATATATAGATTCTTGAAGAATATAACTTATAAATAAATGCCTCATGAGCTTTGTTGAACTGTCACACTCCATGAGAACCCAAAATATAAGCTTGTTTTTCTCCAATGTTTGTAAATACTGTAAATGTAAACAACCACTGTATAGCCTCATAACATGGTTAAAACAATTTTGATATCATGGATGGTCAGTTCTTGCATCCATAGCTCTGTCTATTAATCTGAGAGTGGTTACATTTCTACAGGCCCATCCCTCAGCTTTTTACCAAAACAGAGGCTGGATTTGCCCATTAAACAGCTGCATATTATCAAGATATCAAAGTGTCACCAACAATAAGGTAAATAATAGGCCTATAGCAAATGCAGCAAATGACATTCATTTTTCACATGTAAATAGCACTTTCACTAGTGCTCAAAGCATGCCATTACATGAGCGCAGCATTTATTGTTCAACTCAAATCAATGAGCCCAATCAGCCCTCCATGACAACAGACTCATGAACAACAGAGTAGGGCTGGCTAATAAGTCCTTAGTTTTGGGGTCATGCTCAGGTAAAACAATTTGTCGAATCTACACTTCCATATTTCCAAGTCCTATTCTTGAAGATCAAGGGGTATAACATTTATTGGAATTCTGGTAGACTTTGGTTTTTAATGTAAAGATATAATTTAATCATATTATTATATATAGTAGAAAGTGATGGGTTAGAAGAAGCCTACATAACCAAACCGTAAAGTAAAATGTAACATCCATATATGGCCAGATATGTAAACTTTAACATTGATTTATCTTGCAATAGATGTAATTTAATTGGTAACATACATTTTTGTCTTCTTCTAATGCCTCTTAAAGGGAAAGTAATCTAAAAGTAACTGAATGTAATCAGATTACGTTATTAAATTTGGGTAATCCAAAAGTTACATTACTGATTACAATTTTGGACAGGTAACTAGTAACTAACGGATTACATTTAGAAAGTAACCTACCCAACCTTGCCTAAATTGTCATATTCAGCAAAGCTAATAGAGCTAACACATTAGTAAACCAGTAAGCAGTTACACTGGCGGGCCCCGGTGGCAATAAATTAGCAAAACCAAAAGCTTACCTTGACTTGGAATAGTTCCATTGTTGTGTTGGATAGTCATAACCTGTTTGAGCAGGGTGTTTTAGTAGGATAAACTAGATAGCTGCTAAGTAAGTGAAACTGGGAAAAAAATGACACTCTCTCTCCATTTCTCTCTTGCTTCTTCATTTAGGAAGAAATTAATTTGTTCAAAACTGTTCAACTATTTTCTTTCTCTCTCTTTGAGTCAACTACCACATTTTATGCACTGCAGTGCTAGCTAGCTGTAGCTTATGCTTTCAGTACTAGATTCATTCTGTGATCCTTTGATTGGGTGGACATGTCAGTTCATGCTGCAAGAGCTCTGATAGGTTTGAGGACATCCTCCGGACGTTGCCGTAATTACTGTGTAGGTCTATGAAATGGTGGTGAGGACCATGAGCCTCCGAGGTTTTGTATTGAAGTCAATGTACCCAGAGGAGGACGGAAGCTAGATGTCCTCCGGCTACACCATGGTGCTACCCTACAGAGTGCTGTTGAGGCTACTGTAGACCTTCTTAGCAAAATAGTGTTTTAATCAATTATTTGGCGACGAAATTATATTTAGTAGTTTTATCTAGGATAACTTTTTAAATGTTTTAAAATTCAAACATTTATGAAATTCACTGAGGAGGATGGTCCCTCCCCTTCCTCCTCTGAGGAGCCTCCACTGGTGTATATCCCAGATTTAAATGTTAGATTATGTTAGCGGTTAACTGATTATATGTCAGTGTATGCTGCCGAGTTGATGGCCATGATTATAGGTTTGAGATGGGTGGAGGAGGTGAAACCACTCAGTGTTGATCTGCTCTGATTCGGCTGCAGTGTTGAGCAGTAGTGTTACGACGGGCAGACCGGATAGGGGAGACTTGTTTGTGGAGATGATGGTGCTGTTAATGGGATTGGAGAGGATGGGAGTGGTGGTAAGCTTTTTCTGGGTTCAAGCCCATGTGGGTGTGGAGAGTAATGAGAAGGCCGATGTGGTGTCTAAGAGTGCTGTGAGGAGAGAGGGGGTAGATATTCAGGTCACACTGGGATGTAGGAGAGAGGAAGTTGTGTGGAGTAAGACTACGGTTTAAGCACACAGGTTTGAATGCCACATTGTGGATGATAGGGATACCTGAAACAGGTCTGTGTGATGAGTGTTTAGTGGAGGAAACGGTGGAGGATGTGTTTATATTTCTATCTGTATGACGTAGATAGGGAGAGTGTGTGAAAGGGTTAGAGAGGCTGGGCGGGGGTTAGGGTTTAGGTGGTGTAGTGGAGGGAGAGAAGTGGTGTCTAGGGCTATATTTTACTT
The DNA here is from genome assembly GCF_965601325.2 of Salmo salar. Taxonomy (NCBI): domain Eukaryota; kingdom Metazoa; phylum Chordata; class Actinopteri; order Salmoniformes; family Salmonidae; genus Salmo; species Salmo salar. Next base: position 21,773,519 of record NC_138313.1, read on the forward strand.
GGTTAGAGGAACAGGGCTAATGAAGATACTTTCATGTAGGTAGACCATTACTGGCCTCACACTCCAGTACAGAAGATGGCGGTGTATGTATCTAAAAAGTTGGATGTGATTCACTAACCAAATCCCAAAGGTGAAGTGCACGTCAGAGCAGAAACTATACTATGAAGTCCAAGGAACTGTCCGTATATCTCTGAGATAGAATTGTGATGAGGCATAGGTTTGGGGAAGGGTATAAAACAATTGATATAGTGTTGAAAGTTACCAAGAGCACAGTGGTGTCTGTCATTGGGTATTGGAAAAACAAGGAACTACACACGCTGCCTAGAGCTGGTCGTCCTACCAAATTGAGCAACCGGACAAGAAGGACCTTGGTCAGGGAGGTGACCAAGAACCCAATGACCACTCTGACAGAACTACAGAGTTCCTTGGCCACGATGGGAGAACCTGACAGAAGATCAACAGTCTCTACAGCACTTCACCAATCTGGGCTTTAAGGGAGAGTGGCCAGACAAAAGCCACTCCTAAGAAAAACGCACAACTGCACGCCTCAAGTTTGCAAAAAGGGACGTGAAAGACTCAGAGCATAAGGCAAAAGATGCTGTGGCCTTATGAGACAAAAATGTAATGCTTTGGCCTGAAAGGCAAAGCTCTATGTCTGGAGAAAACCAGGCACAGCTCATCACCCGTCTAACCCTATCCCTACTGTGAAGCATGGTGGTGGCAGCATCATGCTATGGGGATGCTTTTCAGACACAGGGACTGGTAAGGATAGAGGGAACAATACATGGATCCAAATACAGGCAAATCCTTGATGAGAAGCTGCTTCAGAGTGCAAACGATCGTAGACTGGGGTGAAGATTTACATTCCAACAGGAAAATGACCCCAAGCATATATCCAAAGCAACACTGAATGTGAAAGTCCTCGAGTTGCCTAGCCAAAGCCCAGACTTGAATCCCATTGAACATTTGTGGAAAGACTTGAAGATTGCTGTTCACCTCCAACCCCCATCGAATTTAAGAGCTTGAGGAAATCTGCTAGGAAGAATTGGGGAAAATCCCCAAATCCAGATGTGCAAAGTTGATACAGGCATACCCAAGACGACTCAAAGCTGTAATCACTGCCAGTGGTGCTTCTACAATGTATTGACCCAGGGGTGTGAATACTTAAGTAAATTATATATTTATGTATTCAATTTGCAATCAATTTGCACAAAAAATATCTAAAAACATGTTTTCACTTTGATTATGGGGTATTATGTGTAGATGGGTGAGAAAAATATTTTACTCATTTTGAATTCAGGCTGTAACAACAAAATGTGGATTAAGTCAAGGGGTATGAATACTTTCTGAAGGCACTGTACTTGATGAGCTGATCAACATAGCTTGTTATTTGAGTGAGGGCCTCCATGAAAAGCACAGGCCAACAACTAAGAGAAGGTACAGAGAGATCTCAGGATGTACAGGCTACATTACAAGGCCGATATGGGAGAGAAGGGGAGATGGAGGTTGATGACAGAATGATGAATAGACACTACTGTATACATCGTCAGGCTTTATCTCCATGGCCTTCACTGTCTCTTGCTCATCCTCACATCCCAGTCTCAGACATTGGTCACTGACACTCTCATCCCCTGTCCCCCCCCCCCCTCCCTTTCTCCTCATTCTCTTTTAAGCAGCTTAGGGTATTAATAAACCCCTCCAATCGCTCTCTTTTGGACAGAGGTCAGACTAGCAGAGTGAGGGGTATTCCTGGTTCTCATTAGATCTGCCACTGCTGGTATAAAAGCGCTCTTACTGTAAAAAATGTATAAAATACAGGAGTAGCTAAAACTCAATTTCTCCCCAACCAGCAAAATGTATAAGAAAAGGGGAAACCAACTAGTGAATCACCATGGGATTTCAGTCCAGACGGGCAACGCTTCTAACAGGATTTGAATGTAATTTTCACTCACCCCTGGGCAGTGTGAGAGACTGATACTGAAATCACTCCCTTCTCAGTGCTGTATTTTCACAGCTCTGCCTTACCTGTGGGGAAAAGTAATTTCCCCATTCTCATTGGACGACGGCCAAGCAGTTGTTTTTTCTGACAGACTTCCACTGGACTCTGCAATCTCACTACTGCATACAGTATGTGCACATAGTAATGGCTGGGCACACATGCTGGCGGCAGTCTAGAGATTTCCTAAGCTCTGTTTTTGTCCTTTGCAGGCACCTGTACTGCTGCAAAGATATTGTGCTGCGCCGGAGCGCCTCTGGTAGCCTAGGCTTCAGCATCGTGGGGGGGCAGGAGGAGGTCAACTGCAATCAGTCCTTCTTCATTCGCTCCATCGTGGAGGGCACGCCAGCCTACAACGATGGCAGGATACGGTACGGACTACAAAACCTAGGACACACACTGGCCAAATAACCTATATAACTGGCTAATGCATGTATGCTGAATCTTCTATTTTTCTGTGATAAATGATATATAGTATTGGCCTAATCATTACAGTAGTCTTGTATTTACACATTACAAGTGTTGCTCTATGGGTCTCCTGTACTAGACTGAGTCCATCTCCGTTTGTCCATCTCTGCATTAACCCCTTCTCCTCTCTCTCGCTCGCTCTGTGTGTGTAGGTGTGGGGACATTCTGCTGGAGGTGAATGGAAAGAGTACGTGGGGGATGACCCACACAGCCCTGGTGCGTCTACTGAAGGAGCTGCGGGGCAGAATCACCCTGACCATCGTGTCCTGGCCAGGCAGCCTGCTGTAGCCCTGCTGTAGTCGCAGAGCCATGGGGAGGGGCCAACACTGACCAAGGAATGTGGGTGGAGCTTTAGACTGGCTTACAACGCTGAGCCCTACCTGATGGGAGGGGCTTACACTAGTGATGTAGCTATGGAAGGCGGACCTTAGAACCCTGACTCCCGATGGACAGCTGAGACTTTGGGGAGTTCAGAGGGGGCCAATCAACCATGTGACAGGAGTTTGACCAAACCCCCCCGAGACACTGAGCTGCGAGGATGTGGATCTGTGGCCCTACCCCTGGTGGCCCTACCCCTGGTGGGTGGTTGGATGGGGAAACAAGTTGCCAATTCCATTAGTTCTATGTTAGAGTATGCATTTAATTGGACTCGCATTTCTTTACTGTAACTGTTGGATGTAAAAAAAAAAAGAAAAAAAAAGAATACTGATTCAAGTACTGTTTCTCTTTCTTTTCACGTTTGTTTGATGGCCTTTGAATATATTCTTCGTTATGTTTGTACTGACAGTGGCTTTAATCTTCATCTGTTGAGACTGAGGACACATTGCCAAGTAGTCATCTGTGTTGAGATGTTTTCAGAAGCTGTTGCTAAATTATCAAACCACTGGCAAAAAAAGTATAGTAAAAAAATTAAGTAAAAATGTGTTCATAATCTGTTAAAAGTAATATTAAGGTAAAATTGTGGAGGCCTTACTGATTTTCCTACTTTTGAGAAAAAAACTAACTAACTGACTTGGTTTCTGTGTGTGTTTCCGTGGATGAGTCTGGTCTAGGACCATCGAACACAGTTCTGTCTCACGCTTCGGCCTACGTAGTATATCTGATGGTACCTTTGGTGAAATAATCAATAAAGTCATTTGAAAAGGACACTTGTCAGAGCTTTGGCGAGGGTTGGGGTTCACGTGAAATGACCTGGGATAAGATATGCATTTAACACAGCTCACTCAAATTTGAACCATTCAACTTAGGTCCAGTCAGCTCCTTTATCCAAACATATCTCTTAAATTCAATAAAACAAAACACGTCTCTCAGATGACTCAAAATATACAAGTTGTATACAACGTATACATAAAACAATGCTTTGGGTTTTTCACCTTCAAAGTGAACTGAAATATATTAGAGGAGCAGTCCAGTCTCTGATATGTTAAACAGAATGCCTGAGGGTCACAGCGGGTCCCCATATTGGCTGGTGAGAGGAACAGAGAGTCACTCTGTGGGCTCTGACTGGTTCTCCTGGTCAGCAGAGAGTTCCTGGCTGGGCTCCTTGTCCTCTCTGCTCCTCTTGACTTTCTTGTGTTTGTGTCTTCGATGACTGTCCCCCTCCTCACTCTCATGTCTCCTCCTGCTGCTACTGTTAACACACAGACAGACAACCACTGGTTACTTACACTGTCTACCTGAACATGTCAGTGTCTACTGTGTGTTAAGAGTGTGGATGTGTGTTGTACCTGCTTGAGGACTTGTGTCTCCCCTCCTCTTTGTCTCGGTGTCTCTTCTCTCGGTGTCTCTCTTCTTTCTCTCTGCTGGATCTCTCGTGGTGGTGGCGGTCGTATCCTCTCTCCCCATAGTCCCTGTGCCGGTGCCGATCCTCCTCACTGCAATAACAACTCACTGGTCAATAACCACAAAACACTGCTTCCTCGCTGAAACATTGAGCCTTCTTATTGGACAATGGACACCACAGTGGCAAAGAAATGGTGATAAGCCAGATAACATGATTCTATTGGCCCATTTTCTCTGCTCTCTCCTCGTGTGTTACAGGGTCGTTTCTATAGAAAGGCTGGGCCCAGGCGATACCAGCACCTTTACCCAAAGCGCTGTTTGGTTTTAGTTTAATAACATGGTGTGGTACAGCCTTTGAGGAACACAAAGCCCCCCCTGTCCTCCTGTGACCTTTAGATGAAAGCAACAGCAGCATCCCCCCTATCCTCTGGACTTAAAACCAGCTCCATTATTTACTGGAGGACTCCTGGTCCCACAGGGCCATGCACTTTCACACCATCATTCACTAACTCACACCTTCCCTCCCCTCTCACGACCTCAGCAGTCTCTCTGACACACACACACACACACACACACACACACACACACACACACACACACACACACACACACACACACACACACACACACACACACACACACACACACACACACACACACACACACACACACACACACACACACACACACACACACACAGTGGTGGGGTGTTTTTTATGCTGCAGAGCTGCAGGTACGACACAGTGACAGCAGCTGAAACAGGTATTCACCTCCAGTCTTCTAAAGCAGGGGTTTAAAAAAAGATGTCAAGGACTATGGCGATATACCGTATTTTACTATACAGTACCAGTTAAAAGTTAGGACACACCTGCTCATTCCAGGATTTTTCTTTATTTTTACTATTTTCTACATTGTAGAATAATAGTGAAGACATCTAAACTATGAAATAACACATATGGAATCATGTAGTAACCAAAAAAGGTGTTAACCTCTCTAGGGTCGGCGGGACGAAATCGTCCCACCTACGTAACAGCCAGTGGAATCCTGTGGCGCGTTATTCAAATACCTTAGAAATGCTATTACTTCAATTTCTCAAACATATGACTATTTTACACCATTTTAAAAGACAAGACTCTCGTTAATCTAACCACACTGTCCGATTTCAAAAAGGCTTTACAACGAAAGCAAAACATTAGATTATGTCAGCAGAGTACCCAGCCAGAAATAATCAGACACCCATTTTTCAAGCTAGCATATAATGTCACAAAAACCCAGAAGACAGCTAAATGCAGCACTAACCTTTGATGATCTTCATCAGATGACACACCTAGGTCATTATGTTATACAATACATGCATGTTTTGTTCAATCAAGTTCATATTTATATCAAAACCCAGCTTTTTACATTAGCATGTGACGTTCAGAACTAGCATACCCCCCGCAAACTTCCGGTGAATTTACTAAATTACTCACGATAAACGTTCACAAAAAGCATAACAATTATTTTAAGAATTATAGATACAGAACTCCTCTATGCACTCGATATGTCCGATTTTAAAATAGCTTTTCAGTGAAAGCACATTTTGCAATATTCTAAGTAGATAGCCCGGCATCACAGGGCTAGCTATTTAGACACCCAGCAAGTTTAGCACTCACCAAAGTCAGATTTACTATAAGAAAAATGTTATTACCTTTGGTGTTCTTCGTCAGAATGCACTCCCAGGACTTCTACTTCAATAACAAATGTTGGTTTGGTCCCAAATAATCCATAGTTATATCCAAACAGCGGCGTTTTGTTCGTGCGTTCAAGACACTATCCGAAAGGGTAAAGAAGGGTGACGAGCACGACGCATTTCGTGACAAAAAAATTCTAAATATTCCATTACCGTACTTCGAAGCATGTCAACCGCTGTTTAAAATCCATTTTTATGCCATTTTTCTTGTAAAAAAGCGATAATATTCCGACCGGGAATCTGCGTTTAGGTAAAAAGACGAAAGAAAATAAAGCATGGGGTCGACTCGTGCACGCGCCTAAGCCCATTGTCCTCTGATCGGCCACTTGTCAAAAGCGCAAATGTGTTTCAGCCTGGGGCTGCCTCGATATCATTCAGCTTTTTCCCGGGCTCTGAGAGCCTATGGGAGCCGTAGGAAGTGTCACGTTACAGCAAAGATCCTCAGTCTTCAATAAACAGAGACAAGAAGAACAAGATCTTGTCAGAGAGGGCACTTCCTGTAAGGAATCTTCTCAGGTTTTTGCCTGCCATATGAGTTCTGTTATACTCACAGACACCATTCAAACAGTTTTAGAAACTTTAGGGTGTTTTCTATCCAAAGCCAATAATTATATGCATATTATAGTTACTGGGCAGGAGTAGTAACCAGATTAAATCGGGTACGTTTTTTATCCGGCCGTGTCAATACTGCCCCCTAACCCAACAGGTTAAACAAAATATGTTACATTTGAGATTCTTCAAAGTAGCCACTCTTTGCCTTGACAGCTTTGCCCACTTTTGGCATTCTCTCAACCAGCTTCATGAGGTAGTCACCTGGAATGCATTTCAATTAACAGGTGTGCCTTGCTAAAAGTTAATTTGTGGAATTTCTTTCCTTCTTAATGCATTTCAAATCAAATCTAACTTTGTCACATGCGCCGAATACAACAATTGTAGACCTTACCGTGAAATGCTTACTTACAAGCCCTTAACCAACAGTGCAGTTCAAGAAGAGTTAAGAAAATATTTACCAAATAAACTAAAGTAAAAAAATAAAAAAAATAATTAAAAACACAATAACGAGGCTACATACAGGGGAACCGGTACCAAGTCAGAGTGCAGGGGGACAGGTTAGTTGAGGTATTTGTATGTGACTATGCATAGATAATAAACAGCGAGTAGCAACAGTGTACAAAACAAATGGGGGGGCGGGTCAATGTAAATAGTTCCGTGGCCATTTGATGAATTGTTCAGCAGTCTTATGGCTTGGGGGTAGAAGTTGTTAAGGAGCCTTTTGGTCCTAGACTTGGAGCTCCGGTACCGCTTTCCAAGTCTATGACTTGGGTGCCTGGAGTCTCTGACAATTTTATGGGCTTTCCTCTGACACCGCCTATTATATTAGGTCTTGGATGGCAGGAAGCTTGACCCCAGTGATGTACTGGGCCGTACACACTACCCTCTGTAGCGCCTTACGGTCAGATGTCGAGCAGTTGCCATACCAGGCGGTGATGCAAACGGTCAGGATGGTCTTGATGGTGCAGCTGTAAAACCTTTTGAGGATCTGAGGACCCATGCCAAATATTTTCAGTCTCCTGAGAGGGAATAGGTTTTGTCATGCCCTCTTCACGGCGGTCTTGGTGTGTTTGGACCATGATAGTTCGTTGGTGATGTGGACGCCAAGGAACTTGAAACTCTCGACCCACTCCACTATACTATAGCCCTGTTGATGTTAATGGGGGCCTGTTTGGCCCACCTTTTCCTGTAGTCCACAATCAGCTCCTTTGTCTTGCTCACATTGAGGTAGAGGTTGTTGTCCTGGCACCACACTGCCAGTTCTCTGACCTCCTCCTTATAGGCTGTCTCATCGTTGTCAGTGATCAGGCCTACCATTGTTGTGTCATCAGCAAACTTAATGATGGTATTGGAGTCGTGAGTGAACAGGGAGAACAGGAGGGACTAAGTACACACCCATGAGCCAATCAGTTGTGTTGTGATAAGGTAGGGGTGGTATACAGTAGATACCCCTATTTGATAAAAGACAAAAAGTCCATATTATGGCAAGAACAGCTCAAATAAGCAAAGAGAAACGACAGTCATTACTTTAAGACAAAGGTCAGTCAATCCGGAAAATGTCAAGAACTTTCAAAGTTTCTTTAAGTGCAGTCGCAAAAACCATCAAGCGCTATGATGAAACTGGCTCTCATGTAGACCGCAACAGGAAAGAAAAACCCAGTTACCTCTGCTGCAGAGGATAAGTTCATTAGAGTTACCAGCCTCAGAAATTGCAGCCCAAATAAATGCTTCACAGAGTTCAAGTAACAGACACATCTCAACATCAACTGTTCAGAGGAGAATCAGGCCTTCTTGGTCGAATTGCTGCAAAGAAACCACTACTAAAAGACACCAATAAGAATAAGAAACTTGCTGGGCCAAGAAACACGAGCAATGTACATTAGACTGTTGGAAATCTGTCCTTTGATCTGATGAGTCCAAATTTTAGATTTTTGGTTCCAACCGCCGTGTCTTAGTGAGACGCAGAGTAGGTGAACGGATGATCTCCAGCATGTGTGGTTCCCACCGTGAAGAATGCAGGAAGTGGTTTGATGGTGACACAGTCAGAGATTTATTTAGAATTCAAGGCACACTTAACCAGCATGGCTACCACAGCATTCTGCAGCGATACGCCATCCCGTCTGATTTGTGCTAGTGGGACTATCATTTGTTTTTCAACAGAACAATGACCCAACACACCTCCAGGCAGTGTAAGGGCTATTTGACCAAGAAGGTGAAGGAGTGATGGAGTGCTGCATCAAATGACCTGGCCTCCACAATCACCCGATCTCAACCCATTTGAGATGGTTTGGGATGAGTTGGACCGCAGAGTCAAGGAACAGCAGCCAACAAGTGCTCAGCATGTGAGAACTCCTTCAAGACTGTTGGAAAAGCATTCCAGGTGAAGCTGGTTGAGAGAATGCCAAGAGTGTGCAAAGCGGTCATCAAGGCAAATGGTGGCTACTTTTGTTTAACACTTTTTTGGTTACTAAATGATTCCATATCTGTTATTTCATAGTTTTGATGTCTTCACTATTATTCTACAATGTAGAAAATAGTAAAAATAAAGAAAAACCTTTGAATGAGTAGGTGTGTCCAGACTTTTGACTGGTACTGTAAATCAGTATTGATGCACAGACCGATTTGAGTTTACTTTACCTTCTATAATGGTATATCAATGTCTGGTTTGTTAAATGTGATATGCAACTCCGGCGCATATAATGTCTGTATCTTCTATTTTGTATTTTCTTAGAAAGGTGTTGCTACAATCATTTGTGGTAGCTGCTAATGCTAATCGCTAGTTAGCTGGCTAGCTAGATTGGTAAATGTACTAAGAGTCAGAGCAAACATAGCTAGTTAGCTAGCTAATACTGCCTGGTACCAGTGCTGGTATTTGTATTTATTATGGATCACCATTAGCTGCTGCCTTGCTCTTCCTGGGGTCCAGTCAAATTAAGGTAGTTTATACAATTTTAAAAACATTACAATTCATTCCCTCAGGACCCTACTCCACCACTACCACATATTTACAGTACAAAATCCATGTGTATGTATGCATGTGTCTGTTTGTTGCTTCAGAGTCCCAGCTGTTCCATATGTAGTACTGTGCGCGTCCCATAGTCTGTTCTGGACTGTGGCATGTATTGTAGGGTATGCATGGGTGTCTGAGCTGTGCGCAGGCAGATAGTCAAAAACAGTCAGCTCGGTGCATTCAACATGTCAATACCTCTCATAAATAAAAGTAGTGAAGTCACTCTCCTCCACTTTGAGCCAGGAGAGATTGACATGCATATTATTAATATTAGCTCTCTGTGTACATCCAAGGGCCAGCCGTACTGCCCTGTTCTGAGACAATTGCAATTTTCCTAAGTCCATTTTTGTGGCACCTGACCACACAACTGAACAGCAGTCCAGGTGCAACAAAACTAGGGCCTATAGGACCTGCCTTGTTGATAGTGCTGTTAAGAAGGTAGAGCATTGCTTTATTATGGACAGACTTCTCCCAATCTTAGCTACTGTTGTATCAATATGTTTTGACCATGACAGTTTACAATCCAGGTTTACTCCAAGCAGTTTAGTCACCTCGCTCAATTTCCACATTTCTTATTACAAGATTTAGTTGAGGATTAGGGTTTAGTGAATGATTTGTCCCAAATACAATGCTTTTAAGTTTTAGAAATATTTAGGACTAACTTATTCCTTGTCACCCACTCTGAAACTAGGCCTAGATAAGATACAGTTGCACAAACATGCTTATCAGAGAGGAATAGGCAAAGGATGAATATGTTAGCTAGCTAGCTACATGTAGTAAGAAAACATGTAATGTAACATTAATTAAGGGTCACCTGGAAACACTGACCAACACTTTGCTTCCTACCATGTCAATAATTCCTCTCTGGTTTATTCATTCATTGTCATGTCAAACAACAATTTATTCAAGGTGTTTCCCACTATAGAATTACAATAATCATTATATTACCAAGATTCCAACAGTTCACCAATTAACTAGGCCTATATTTTTTGCCCATATCATGCTGCGTGGCACAGTGTGGAAATTATAATAACATTTCAGGAAATGCATAAATTGATGAAAATGCGTTTTGTTTGGAGTTGAATAGAACAGTATAAATGGAGAAAGCCCCCTTGAACTCACTTATAATTTTGTGTTGCCACCCTAGGGTCATGAACTACTCATAAACATATTTAGAACGTATATTATTCAAAAACATAAAATACCGTCAAAAATATTGTGATATATTTTGTCCATATCGCCCTGGCTGAAAGCTACATGCGACTCATGAGCCGCGCAATGACGACCACTGGTTTACAGAGTGGAAGAGGCAAATGCAACGGCTATTTGCATATTGGTGAAAAGTAGGGGTGGATAGGAAAGACAGTAAGACTGATCATTATTTTACCCAAAACATGTTCTGTAGGTATAATAAAACCAATATTAAAATTAGTGGAGATTTGTTTGGGGTAAAAAAAAAAACAATCTCACAATTTCTGCTGATGCCCTTACATGCAGTCCAGACTGCTCAAGCGTGTGCGTCCGTGTGTGCATGTTGAAATATCAGGACGCGCAGGTTGAAATATCAAAACAAATTCTGAAACAACTATATTAATTTTGGGACAGGTCGAAAAGCATTAAACATTTGAGGCAATTTAGCTAGCTAGCTTGCTGTTGCTAGCTAATTTGTCCAGGGATATAAACATTGGGTTGTTATTTTACCTGAAATGCACAAGGTCCTCTACTCCGACAATTAATCCACAGATAAAAGGGAAACCCGAGTTTGTTCTAGTAATCTCTCCTCCTGCAGGCTTCTTCTTCTTTGGACTTTATAGGGCGGTTGGCAACCAAATTTAAGTTGCATTACACCACCAACTGGACTGGAGTGTGGACCTCAGTTCATCTTTCAATCACCCACATGGGTATATGCTCCTAAAAACCAATGAGGAGATGGGAGAGGTGGGACTTGCAGCGCATTAAGCCCCACAAATAGAACCAAGCTCTATTTTAGCACCTGACTGTAGATATATTTTGCAACTCTCGTGCACGCGGTTTGGTCAGCATGCTACAGCCCCTTCAAAACCCAGTTTGAATATCCCTGTCCTAAAGGGCTGAAATCTCACAGAGCACAAGTGGTTGTTTCTATAATAATGACTACAGAGAAGAGAATACACGTGTATTGGATTTCAAAATAGATTAGAGCAAGGATCTTTCAGTCCATAGGACTACGTAGTAGGAACGTGTGAAGACTGGGTTGCAGTGGATAGCTGCCGTTTTACGGGCTCCTGACAAATTAGACTATTTTGTGTGTCAGACCCCCAAATGGTCTTAACTATTTCAGTACATAATATTCCCGCCATAATTTCCTATGACCAAAAACAGCTTTTGGACATCATAACAGATATCTACTTCAACGAGTCGGCAGCTGTGGATGTACTGCTCATTCCGGCCCTAATAACCGGGACTCGAAAGAGGAAGAGTATAAACCCCCTCTATCCTCAGTTCAACTGGCGAACGTACAATCACTAGATAACAAAATGGACTATATCCGTTTGAGATCATCCTATCAATGGGACCTGAAGAACTGAAATATCCTGCATTTCTCAGCATAAAGGCTGAACAAGGATGGGATAATATGCATCTAGCTGGGTTTTCTAGTCACTAAGACTGCACTAAAAGAGCTGTATATGGCCATAAGCAAACAAGAAAATACACACATCCAGAGGCAGCGCTCCTAGTGGCCAGGGATTTAAGTTTAACCAGCACATCACCTGTGCAACCAGAGGTAAAAAAAATTAAAAACAATAAACTCTAAATCGCCATTACTCAACACAAAGAAACACATTTACAAAGCTCTCCCTGTCGTTTTGCCCCAAGTCTGGTTCATCCTTGGGAGCAATTTCCAAACGCCTGAAGGTACCACGTTTATCTGTACAAACAATAGCCGTCATACCGCTCAGGAAGGAGACGCGTTCGGTCTCCTAGAGTTGAACGTACTTTGGTGCGAAAATTGCAAAGCATGGGGGTGGCAGCATCATGTTGAGGGGGTGCTTTGCTGCAGGAGGGACTGGTGCACTTCACAAAATAGAGGCTATATTGAAGCAACATCAAGACATCAGTCAAGAAAGGTAAAGCATGGTCAAAAATGGGTCTTCCAAATGGACAATGACCCCAAGCATACTTCCAAAGTTGTGGCAAAATGGCTTAAGGACAACAAAGTCAAGGTATTGGAGTGGGCATCACAAAGCCCTGACCTCAATCCCATAGAAAATTTGTGGGCAGAGCAAAAAGCATTTTCGAGCAAGAAGGCCTACAAACCTGACTCAGTTACACCAGCTCTGTCAGAAGGAAGGGGGTCAAAATTCACCCAACTTACTGTGGGAAGCTTGTGGAAGGTTTCCTGAAACGTTTGACCCAAGTAAAACAATGTAATGGCAATGCTACCAAATACTAATTGAGAGTATGTAAACTTCTTACCCACTGGTAATGTGATGAAAGAAATAAAAGCTGAAAAAAAAAAACTAAAAAAAAATTGCTCTCCTATTATTCTGACATTTCACATTCTTAAAATAAAGTGGTGATCCTAACTGACCTAAGACAGGGAATTTTTACTAGGATTAAATGTCAGGAATTGTGAAAAACTGAGTTTAAATGTATTTGGCTAAGGCTTACGTAAACTTCCGACTGTATGTGGACACCTGCTCATCGAACATCTCATTCCAAAATCATGTGCATTAATATAGAGTTGGTCCCCCTTTGCTGCTATAACAGCCTCCATTCTTCTGGGAAGGCTTTCCACTAGATGTTGGAACATTGAATGGAAGCAAGTCCCTGCACCAGACACAAGAGCATTAGTGAGGTCGAGCACTGATGTTCGTAGTCAGCGTTCCAATTCATCCCAAAGGTGTTTGATGGGGTTGAGGTCAGGGCTCTGTCAAGTTCTTCCACACTGATCGACAAAACATTTCTGTATGGACCTCGTTTTGTGCATGGGACATTGTCCTGCTGAAACAAGTAAGGGCCTTCTCAAAACTGTTGCCACTAAGTTGGAAGCACAGAATCGTCTAGAATGTCATTGCATGCTGTAGCATTAAGATTTCCCTTCACTGGAACTAAGGGGCCTAGCACAAACCATGAAAAACAGTGCCAGACAATTAAATACCCCTCTACCGAACTTTACAGTTGGCACTATGCATTGGGGAAGGTAGCGTTCTCCTGGCAACTGCCAAACCCAGATTTGTCCGTCGGACTCACAGATGGTGAAGAATGATTATTCACACCACAGAATGTGTTTTCACTGCTCCAGAGTCCAATAGCGGCGAGCTTTACACCACTCCAGCCGACTCCTGGCATTGCGCACGGTGATCTTAAGCTTGCTGCTTGGCCATGGAAACCCATTTCATGAAGCTCCCGACGAACAGTTCTTGTGCTGACGTTGGTTCCAGAGGCAGTTTGGAATTCGGTAGTGAGTGTTGCAACCAAGGACAGATGATTTTTACACGCTACGCCCTTCAGCACTCGGCGGTCCCGTTGTGAGCTTGTGTAGCCTACCACTTCGCGGCTGAGCCGTTGTTGATGCTAGATGTTCCACTTCACAAAATCAAACACTTACAGTTGACCGGGGCAGCTCTAGCTGGGCAGAAAATGTATGAACTGAGACTTGTTGGAACGGTGGCATACTATTGAGATTGCATGGCTGTGTGCTTACACCTGTCAGCAACGAGAGTGGCCTAAATAGCTGAATCCAGTAATTTGAAGGGGAGTCCACATACTTTTGTATAAGCATCGACTTCATCGGACCACCTCAGTATTGAGCATGTCACTGGTACTTCCTGTGTTTGAGTTTTTGTTTGTAAGCAGGAAGGACAGAGTAATGGTCTGAATTGCCAAAGGGAGGGAAACACCTTGTATGCTTTTCTGTGTGTGGTGTAAAAGTGATCAAGAATTTTGTGGCCTCTAGTTGCAGAGGTGACATGCTGGTAAAAATTTTGTCAAACGGATTTCAGTTTCCCTGCATTAAAATCACCGGCCACAAGAAACGCTGCCTCTGGATGTGCATTTTCTTGTTTGCTTATGGCCCTATACAGCTCTTTGAGTGTGGTCTTAGTGCCAGCATTGATTTGTGGTGGCAAATAGACTGCTACAGAAAATAGATAAAAACTCTTGATAAATACACTGAACAAAAATATAAAAACGCAACATGCAACAATTTCCAAGATTGTAATGAGTTACAGTTCATATAAGTAAATCAGTCAATTCAAATGAATTCATTAGGCCCTAATCTATGGATGTCACATGACTGGGAATACAGACACGCATCTGTTGGTCACAGACACCTTAAAAAAAAAAGGTAGGGGCATTGATCAGAAAACCACTCAGTATCTGGTGAGACCACCATTTGTCTCATGCAGTGCGACATCTCCTTCGCATAGAGCTGATCAGGCTGTTGTTTGTGGCCTGTGGAACGTTGTCCCACTTATCTTCAATGGCTGTGCGAAGTTCCGGGATACTGGAACACACTGTGGTACACGTTGAACCAGAGCATCCCAAACATGTAACATGTATTTTGTTTAAAGCTCTGACGAAGGCAAAGAGAACAAGAAACACTTTTCAATGAGATACATTGGTATTCGGACACGTCCAGTAAGACAGCACTGCAGTGGATAGTATCGATCTTACTAAAGTATTAGTAAGTATTAGGGATACCATCCTAGTCCTCGATTCATGGACAGGAGTCTCAAAATGTCCATGTCCATTTGCAGGAAGACCGTTTGAATTTACAAAATGCTCCGTTATTAAAATAAATACATGTTTTGTTCCATGAAGTAATCCAACAATATGTACTCCACCATCTTGTTTATTTCAAGTCTTCTCTCATTGATAATGACAGATGACTGTCTCGATAACATGTGGCACTCTGGGGTGGACCACCTGTCTCAATTTGAAAAGATGGCGGTGTACACAGTTGGATTACCTCATGGACCAAAATAGGGATTTATTTTAATAACGGAGCCTTTTCTATATTCAAACGGACCCCCTGCAACTGAATACAGACATTGTACGAGACTCCCGTTTCGACGAATCTAGGACGAAGATAGTATCCCCAATACCAGGATAGTTGAAACATGTCTACGGACGTTTTGTATAGCCACACCTGTAACTACCAGTATAATGGTCCAACATTTTTGGGTTAAATCACATTATCTTACGTTCCAATCTATAGCTAGTAGTGAGGGAAATTAAAGCCAAACCAGAGGTGCGTTGAACAAGGGAAAAAGTTTGCTAACTCTAGCTGACATATTAAAAAACGACTTGCCAGAGAGAGAGAGAGAGAGACAGAGAGACAGAGAGACAGAGAGAGAGAGAGAGAAAGAGCGAGAAAGAATTGGAGAGGGCACTAGAACAGTCTGTAGCACCCTGCATCACCCTACTAGAATCTGAAGTCAAATATCTACTGTTTGCTGATGATCTGGTGCTTCTGTCCCCAACCCCGGGGGGCTGTGAACGATCTGAGAGGCAAGGCAAGAAGGGCGTTCTACCAGAGAGAGAGCGAGCTAAGGTTAAAGGACTCATTAAATATTTGGGCACTGGCAGTTCTTCTATTACCAGTGGGAGTGCAGACCTGAAGGCCTGTTTACAGTCTTCCACAGTTGTTAGCACTAACACACTTAAACCCACTTCACACAGAGTCACTGTAACTGTGAATGAATAAGTGAGTGCTTCCTAGTGCAGGTTTAATACAGGAACAAATGAGTGAGAATGAGCTGTGTCACTGTAAGCCTGGGGAACAACAATGCGTTTCCAAAATCAAAGGGTGAATGGAAAAGACAAAAGATTGATATGCCTTTGAACGGGGTATGGTAGTAGGTGCCAGATGCACCGGTTTGAGTGTGTCAAGAACTGCAACACGACTGGGTTAACGCTGAACAGTTTCCCGTGTGTATCAAGAATGGTCCATCACTCAAAGGACATCCACCCAACATGACACCTGTGGGTAGTATTGGAGTCAACTTGGGCCAGCATCCGTGTGGAATGCTTTCGACACCTTGTAGAGTCCATGACCCAACAAATTGAGGCTGTTCTGAGGGCAAAAGGGGATGGGGGTGCAACTCCATATTAGGAAGGTGTTCCTAATGTTTGGTATACTAAGTGTGTTAATTGCATGCAAATAAAGATAGCTTCTCGATCACACCCACAATGGAGGCGCAATCATAGCCTTGGATTCGCAGGTGGAGGACTATGACAGGGAGCGAGAGAGCGAGAGATAATTGGCGAGGGCACTAGAACAGTCTGTAGCACCCTGCATCACCCTACTAGAATCTGAAGTTAAATGTCTACTGTTTGCTGATGATCTGGTGCTTCTGTCCCCAACCCCGGGGGGCTGTGAACGATCTGAGAGGCAAGGCAAGAAGGGCGTTCTACCAGAGAGAGAGAGAGCTAAGGTTAAAGGACTCATTAAATATTTGGGCACTGGCAGTTCTTCTATTACCAGTGGGAGTGCAGACCTGAAGGCCTGTTTACAGTCTTCCACAGTTGTTAGCACTAACACACTTAAACCCACTTCACACAGAGTCACTGTAACTGTGAATGAATAAGTGAGTGCTTCCTAGTGCAGGTTTAATACAGGAACAAATGCATGAGTGAGAATGAGCTGTGTCACTGTAAGCCTGGGGAACAACAATGCGTTTCCAAAATCAGTCTCCATTAACACTGAACAGATACAAGCCACCTGTGTAGATGTGTCAGAAAGAGAAAGTGTGTGCAACTTTTACATTGATTACCATTATAAACTCAGAAAACTAATACAATCCCGTGTGTGTGTGTGTGTGTGTGTGTGTGTGTGTGTGTGTGTGTTGTCCTGCCAGCTGGAGAGAGGACAAACCCAGCCCCTCCATAATGAGCTACAGGGATGAGATCACATTCAGAGGACAAGTGTTCACCAAATGGCCAACCAGCTGCCAGGATTGTCTGCACCGGGCAGAAGAGATGGAGAAAATGTGCTAGTGAGTGTAAAATGTGTGAGTGGTCGGTGTCTTTAGGAGGTGAGCCTGACCGTTCTGTGTTGCATTAGCTAGTGTTAACCTAGGTGCTAACTCCCAAACATGCCTGGCTGGTGGTCGTGCCAGAAGCTGGCGCCCAGAGGGCTCTGCCTCAGAGCTTATCAGTGGTGCTAAGTAGAGCCCTTAAATAGCAGCCTGCAGACAGAACATAGACCACTGACACCACTATGCAACCAGGGTGGCCATAGGCCAGAAGGGATGAGCCTCTGCTGCCAACAGACACAAAATACATCACTCACTACTCAAAATAGATACCATTGGCACACCTCCATGTACCCAACATGCATCATGCCATGTGATCAGAATGTGGCGCGGGTGCACACACTGGAGGCGTGACCACCCTGGGAGGGCGACAGGGAAACAGGAGCTACCCATGGGGACCAGAACAGAACCACAGTGGCTTTAAGAGCAGTTCTGTCTGTTCCAGTGGGCCTGTCACACACATGGCTGGCCCTCCCCCGACTTCCTCCTCTCCTCCTGCGGTTACGGTACAGCCTCACAGCCCCTCATATGACACGAAACACAGCTCTCCCCCATATGATCCTCCGCACGACCCACTGCAGCAGAGAGTTGCGACAGAAATACACTAGATGATGAAGAACATCACTAGTCACAGCGTGTTTAGGAGGGAGACGGTGTGAATGTGTAGGGATTCTGTCAAGTAGGCACAGTGAGAGGGAGGGTTGGTAAGCTGCATGATATTGTGGGCATGAGAAGGAGTGGGTGAGCGAGAGGCAGGACGTGTGTATCATACTTGGCATTTGTCTGAGTTCATATAAATGAATGAAACATCTGGACTGGTCAACCCCACTGTGTGCTGTGGAAATGTAGGGCAGGTGAGTAGAGCACTGAAAATGTGAAAGTGTGTGGATGGTAGACTCAGACTGTAGGGCAGTAGAGTTGAGCACTGAAAATAGTAACTAGGTGAAAATAGGAACTAGGATCGCATGGGAGCTCGTCATCAGCAGACTGCTACAGTACTGAGGGGACAGACAGGGCTCATCTAGGAGAGAACAGCAGAGACCCTGCATAGACCTACCAGACTGGAAAGCACTGGGACATGACTCTCTCTACGCCCTAGTTCAAACAGCGCTCTATCGCCGCACCGAACAAAAAAAAAAGATGTCACTTTCTCTTTGGAAGAACGCCGATAGAGTGCGGTCTGAAACAATAGATTGCCTTGTTTGACTTTGACGGTAGTTGGGCAGCCTCTGCCGCTCTTTCGGGCACGGTGCGGGTGAAGCACGTCTTTGTTTCCCGCAGAGTGCCAGAGAAGTTCTTCCACTGTCGGGAGAAATGGTAACGCATGTTAATATACACCGAGTGTACAAAACATTAGGAGCACCTTCCTAATATTGAGTTGCACCCACTTTCGTCCTCAGGACAGCCTCAATTCGTCGAGCCACGGTCTCTACAAGTTGTCGAAAGCGTTCCACAAGGATGTTGGTCCATGCTGACTCCAATGCTTCCCATAGTTGTGTCAAGTTGGCTGGATGTCCTTTGGGTGGTGGACCATTCTTGGATACACCAGGGAAACTGTTGAGCATGAAAAACCCAGCAACGTTGCAGTTCTTGAGAGACACTCAAACCGGTGTGCCTGGCACCTACTACCATATCCTGTTCAAAGGCACTTCAATCGATTGTCTTGCCCAATCACCTTCAGAATGGCACACACACAATCCATGTCTCAATTGTCTCAAGGCTTAAAAATCCTTCTTTAACCTGTCTCCTCCCCTTCATCTACACTGATTGAAGTGGATTTAACAAGTGACATCAATAAGGGATCATAGCTTTCACCTGGTCAGTCTATGTTATGGAAATAGCGGGTGTTCCTAATGATTTGTACACTCAGTGTATGCTAATTGCATGCAAATAAAAGGTTGCTCCTCTACCACACCGGAAGCACAATCATGGCCTCTGATTGTCAGGTGGAGGACTTCTGTGACAGGTCACTGTTATGCCTGAAGTCGACCCAAAACCAACAAGTACGTCTGCTACAGTGTTGAGAGCAGTTGTTTGAAACCAAATCGGTACGTCAAGCAAAGCTCTTAACCGTGCCAGCCATAAATTTAGCGTCTGAACTGTGTGCGTCTTTCCCTCTGCAGCTCCTTCACTGACAATGTGTTGTGATCTCTCCCCATTCCTCTTGTTGGCCCCTCTGCACCAGACAGCCTGTGTGTCTTATAATAGTTATTTCTCAGCTCTATTCCATCCCCTGTTGCAACAGCTGTAGAGCAGACAACCAGGGGTTTCTCCCACTACCCAGCTCCAACCCGAGTGGCAGAGCCAGTACACGTCCCCACCCCTGCCTCCACCTTCCTAACACTAGCACCTGGCAACCATTAAACCCCTCTAGTCTGAAGGACTGCAGCGTTGCTCTCCTGTCTATTCTGTCCTGTTTCCTTCTCCTCTCTGATTTTCCTTCCCTCTCTCCCCCTGCTGCACATGTGTGTGAGGGGAGGCCAGGCTGGGCTGGCACCCACAATACATATGCACCCAGCAGCAACATCCAGTACTACAGCTGGCAGCATTGGATCAGCTCAGGCCTGTCTGCACTGCACAACAGTGGAGTCAATAGAGAGATATAGAGAGAGATATAGAGAGAGATATAGAGATAGAGAGGCTCACAGGGAGGACAGATCGCGAGAGAGTGAAGACTTCCAGTCAACTTCCTTCAAAGCACACGCAGAGACATAATGGTAATCCCAAATTCATCTGACTCTATGGAAGTAGATAAAAAGGGCCTCATTGCCAAAATACCGAAGTATCCCTTTAAGTGTTTACTAAGGAGAAAACAATATGAGACAGAGAACAAAAGAGTAAAGGATATCTAACTCTTTAACATACACTACATGACCAAAAGTATGTAGAAACCTGCTCAAACATCTCATTCCAAAATTATGGGAATTCATTTCCTGCTATAACAGCCTCCACTCTTCTGGGAAGCCTTTCCACTAGATGTTGGAACATTGCTGCGGGGACTTGCCTCCATTTAGACACAAGAGCTTTAGTGAGGTCAGGCACTGATGTTGGGCGATTAGGCCTGGATCACAGTCGGCGTTCCAATTCCTCCCAAAGTTGTTTGATGGAGTGGAGGTCAGGGCTCTGTGCAGGCCAGTCAAGTTCTTCCACACCAATCTCGACAAACCATTTCTGTAGGGACCTTGCGTTGTGCATAGGGGCATTGTAATGTTGAAACAGGAAAGGGCCCTCCCCAAACTGTTGCCACAAAGTTGGAAGCACAGAATCGTCTAGAATGTCATAGTATGCTGTAGCGTTAAGATTTCCCTTTACTGGAACTAAGGGGCCTAGCCCGAACCATGAAAAACAGCCCCAGACCATTATTCCTCCTCCACCAAACTTTACAGTTCACACTATGCATTCAGGCAGGTAGCCTTCTCCTGGCATCCGCCAAACCCAGATTCATCAATCGGACTGCCAGATGGTGAAGTGCGATACATCACTCCAGAGGACGCGTTTCCACTGCGGCGAGCTTTACACACCTCCAGCCGACGCTTCGCATTGCGATCTTAGGCTTGTGCGCGGCTGCTTTGCCACGGAAACCCATTTCATGAAGTTTCCTACGAACAGTTCTTGTGCTGACGTTGCTTCCAGAGGCCGTTTGGAACTCGGTAGTGAGTGTTGCAACCAAGGACAGACTTTTTTTTTTTTTTTTTTTTTTACACACTACGCGCTTCAACACTCAGGGGTCCCGTTCTGTGAGCTTGTGTGGCCTACCATTTCGCGGCACAGCCGTTGTTGCCCCTAGATGTTTCCTCTTCACAACAACGGCACTTACAGTTGACCGGGGCAGCTATAGCAGGGCATAAATTTGATGAACTAACTTGTTGGAAAGGTGGCATCCTATGACAGTGCCACATTAAAAGTCACTGAGCTCTTCAGTAAGGACATTCTACTGCCAATGTTTGTCTATGGAGATTGCATGGCAGTGTGCTCGATTTTATACACCTGTCAGCAACGGGTGTGGCTGAAATAACCCAACCCACTAATTTGAAGGGGTGTCTACATACTTTTGAATATATAGTGTATTGTATAATAACAACAGTTCATGTTGCATTCTTATTATGTTTGGCCATACTAAGGTAAAACCTTCATCTACTGCTCAGGTTATCACCTGTTGACGACCTGGGAGGAAGTGTTGTGCTCTCTCTCCCTCTCTCTTTCTTTCTCGTGTCCGCGTTCTCTGGTTCTGTCTCTTTCCTTGTGGCGCTCTCGCTCGTTGTCCCGCTGCGCGTAGTACTCCCAGGCCTTGGCACTGTCGAATACCCCGGCCCAGGAGGCTGCTGCGCTACCCGGGGGAGGAGGAGGGTACACACCTGAGGGGAAAAAGCAGGTCAGTCATCTGATTGGAGGAGACACAATTAAATTTTTTTACACCTACGTGTTCAGCTTCCCCCCAAAAAACGGAAAAAAAATTACATACTGACTTATCTATGAAGATGGCTATTATGAACCATTGTATTCAACTTTCTGCAAAGAAAATTCTAAAATGACAGCTCAATAAATTAACAATGTAACTTCAGAGTGCAGTGCTTCATCAAAACAAATAATCTCTCAAACAGGATTTTTAGAAAGCCACAAACATGCTAATCTAACTCAAACAGCATATTTAGGACAGGTAGCTGAGGGGGGTAACGGAACAAACCAAAGTAATTGTTGAGACTTTTCTGAAGAAAAAAAATAAATACATGGCAAACTTTTTCAGAGCCCTTCTCTTACACCGTACACACAGCTCAAAATGTGTGAGGCTTTGATTAAAACACACCAGTTGAAGGGTCAATATTCTTCAGAAAGAAATATCCTAATTTTCCATGTTCCAATAATGTCAGCGGAAGCAGGAAATGGTGTGAATGACTGATTGTGGGCTATTCCACTGGAAGAACCAACTAATGTCCCATTATATCCCTAAGCTCCAGAGGCATCACTGGCATGCGTGTTGACCTTCACATCCCTTCCATTAGTGTCATTGAGGGTGTGAAAATGCTGTATTTCAAATAGGTATCTTTGTTTATGCCATTTTCTGCACAGTACTGTTGACTTTAAAGGTCAAGATAAAATTCCATAATTTGGTGTTTTGTTGATGGTGGTGGAAAACACTGTCTCAGGCAGTGCTCCAGAATCTCCCATAAGTGTTCAATTGGGTTGAGATCTGGTGACTGACCTGGCCATGGCAGTTGACTTACATCGTTTATCATCATCCTCCTATGTGGAATTAGCCATGTTAGCCAAAACAATGGCCAGCCCAGCATTTATTTACATGACCCTAAGCATGATGGGATGTTAATTGCTTAATCAACTCAGGGACCACACCTGTGTGGAAGCACCTGCTTTCAATATACGTTGCATCCCTCATTTAATCAAGTGTTTCCATCATTTCGGAAGTTACCTGTACAAACTGCAAGATGTGAATGTGACATCCTCTATAATTTCCACTCTGTATTCTAGGAGAGGCCTACCTGGAGGGAAGGGGGGGTACGGTGGAGCTGAGCGACCATCATAGCCTCCAGAGCGTCCACTGGTAGGGAGAACATAGAAAATGTCATGCGAGGTCACATCATCATTCACACACACAAAACAGAAGTGTCCAACACTCAGTCCACTCTTGGAGAAACACATGTGTACTCCTGTGCATCTGATTAGAGTTTTCATCCACATCTCCTGCTCATACAGCAGTGAATCTATTTTGAACCTGGATGGACATAACAGCAGAATAATTGCTACAGTATAGTGTTCCATGGAGACAGTAAGAACAGGACTGGGGCCCTTGATGGCTGGAGTTGTGTCCGGGGGTCTAGTAGTAGGCCACGTAGTCCTAATGTTCAGCTCAACCCTCTAACCTCTGGTTGACACCACATGTGGCCGAGTAGTGGCTCTCACATTCTACTACACACATGGAAAACTTCAGGCAAACACGCGTCACAGATAAAATGAGAACAAATAACATCTAACAATTGGACTGAGAGCAGCCAGTCAGCCCGTGGCAGCCAGAACACTCAGCGCAGGAAGTCATTCATTTTAATGGCCGATAAAAGAAAGAAGGCAAATAAACGTATGGAGTTCAAAAAAGAAAACGATGAAAAAAGAAAGGAAGGTAAGGGAACGGGTCTGGTAACTTAACGATCAAAGAGCTCTTCCAAATTCAGAGCTCCATTTCCCGCCTGTTTGATGTGACTGGCTCGTTGTCAAGGCGCAGCACTCGCCCGCCAACCAGGGGGGAGGAAGAGGGAGGTGGGGGGGATGTATTACTGATATTGGCAGGATCCACTGCCCATCCGCACCGCCACAGCCTGGCGACACGCTCGCTTAGTTACAATTTAAAATTTCCACACGGGCCTGAAGGTGAAGAGGGTGAGGCCCGTCTAAGAGGACTGCTTCTCACCAGGTGTGTGTCCAAACATACTGATCTATAAATACTCCCACCTGCTCCCTCTTTTAGGCCTGGCAGGCTTCTCTCTGTGGAATGACTGGAAAATTAGGAACAGTGGTAGTAGGCGGATGGATGGGTCTATTTGTGAATGGATACATGCAGGATGACTTGGCTGTGGCCCTTACAGATGGGGATCATTACTCTTGGCAGTGTTTAATGGTTAATCAGTGTACAGGACTTCCCCACACCACTTTGCCTGTAATCACCATAAAAACGTTTTAAAATTAAACTCAATCTATGCAGGAAATGTAGTGCCTTTAGAGGCAGACTGTCATAGGGGAGTCAGTGCAGTACAGAAACAGAGTTGGGAGGCACATTCCTCCGTGGCTGATTGGTCAGGAGGAGGAGGAAATGGGTCAGAGGACCAATTGGGGTTCCATGGCAGTTGGCTTTCAGAGAAGTAGGGTGAGTATGTGGGATCAACATAGAGAGGAGTCTTATCTTCTCCCTGGGCTGGGCCTAAGGAGGCCCCTGGGCCTCAGTCACTGGCAGAAGAATCAGAGCTCAGGACCATGCCAGTACTACCTGCAGTTCCTAAAATCCCCCCAGGGAAAAATTCAACACAATATTCAAAGTCAGGAGTATGTGTGTGTGTGTGCGCGCATCAGTATGAGAGAGAGACGTTTGAAGGTAAAAGAGGACATTATTAATAAATGCGAGTGGAGATGGCTGGAAGAGTTCAGACAAACGGAAAGCATTGGAAAGATGTGAGGATTTGGCAGAGGACAGATGTGAGAGGAACCATCCTTTAAGTGAAAAAAACTCACCAGAAGCAGGCTGGCGGAGCAAGCAGAGCGAGTTGGGTGGAACAGACGAGACAGTCAGAGCAGTGACTGTATGCTAGCAGGATAGTCCATATCTCCAATCTTCTTTGCTGATAGTGATGTTGCCTTTCCATAAGTGGATGAATTGGTCTAATTTAGCATGTATGGTAGGCTTAACCTTTAGTTACCTCTTCCAATTCAAATGAGCTCAAAAAAAAGTGAATTACAAAATGTTTGTTTTGTGTGACTATAGCTCTAGCGATCAAAGGCAAAAAGAGACACTTTTTAATTGAGCGAGGCGTCAAAGCAGACAACCCACCCGCCCTGCTTCGATTGGGTTTTTATAATTCAAAATAATGCATTCTAAAATAAATCACATGCCTCGCACGCTCTGCTTTGGTGAGTTTAGACCATTAGACTGGAGACTGGTGATTCAATTCAGACAGACAGATAAAAGGAAATTAGGGGAACATTTTATTTAGAAGAAGAGAAAGTCAGAAAAACAGGCAGACAGGAAACAGGACAGACAGACGGAAAAGGGAGGCAAGAAGAAATTGAAATAACTAAATCCACGTGGGTAGATAAACAAAATAAATAAATAAACAGAATAAAAAGGCAACGATGCAATTAGGCCGTTCTGCTGCAGCCTGAGCCTGCAGCAGAACGTAGCCCTGTGGTGATCTTAGTGGTATAAATTCAAGCTGAGTTGTGGGAGTATGCAGAAAGGCTGTGACTTGAGGCTGTTTTGTTAAGGAGAGTGGGAGCAAGGGAATGAGGGAGGGAAGCATTGGGTAGTAACTGATAAACAGGAGACTCAAGTCACAAACAGGAGACTACTCTCCTGGTTTAACTGCCTTATTTGGCCACTCGTCCAACTACAAGGTCAGGGATGGAGCACAGTGAAGCAAATCCAAAAAAAGGGTCAAATACGTATTCAAATGTTCTCTACGTCTGTACAAGCAGAGGGATTTGATTTGACAAAAGCATGTAGCCCTTAATTGTTTGTTCTCGTTTGCAACACTCACTACATCTTCCACTACCGAGATCCAGTGAAGGGAAATCTTAACGCTACAGTATACAATGACATTATAGACGATTCTGTGCTTCCAACTTTGTGGCAACAGTTTGGGGAAGGCCCAATCCTGTTTCAGCATGACAATGTCCGTGCACAAAGCAAGGTCCATACAGAAATGGTTTGTCGAGATCAGTGTGAAAGAACTTGACTGGCCTGCACAGAGCCCTGACCTCAACCCCATCGAACACCTTTGGGATGAATTGTAACGCTGACTGCGAGCCAGGCCTAATCACCCAACATCAGTGTCTGACCTCACTAAAGCGCTTTTGGCTGAATGGAAGCAAGTCCCCCCAGCAATGTACCAACATCTAGTGGAAAGCCCTCCCAGAAGAGTGGAGGCTGTTATAGCAGCAAAGTGAGGACCAACTCCATATTAATGCCCATGATTTGGAAAATCGACGAGCAGATGTTCACATAAAAGCTTACCTTGACTTGGAAGACTTCCAGTTTTGGATAGCCATAGGCAACATAGCATCCCTCTTTGTTTGAGCCAAGTGCTTGAGTAGGCTAAACTAGCTAGCTGCATTCACTAGCTAAGTAAGTGAAAAAAATATTAGGTTGGAGGACATCCTCCGGAAGTTGTCATAATTACTGTGTAAGTCTATGGAAGGGGGTGAGAACCACAAGCCTCCTAGGTTTTGTATTGAAGTCAATGTAACCAGAGGAGGACGGAAACTAGCTGTCCTCCGGCTACACCATGGTGCTACCCTACATAGTGCTGTTGAGGCAACTGTAGACCTTCTTTGCAAAACAGTTTGTTTAAATCAATTATTTGGTGACGTGAATATATTTTGTATAGTTTTATCTAAAAATAACTAATAAACAAAGCAAAAAAAGAAAAACGTCCTCACTGTCAACTGCGTTTATTTTCAGCAAACTTTACATGTGTAAATATTTGTATGAACATAAGATTCAACAACAGATATTAACTGAACAATTCCACAGACATGTGACTAACAGAAATGGAATGTGTCCCTGAACAAAGGGGGGGGGGGGGGGGGGGTTAAAAGTAAAAGGCAGTATATGGTGTGGCCACCAGCTGCATTAAGTACTGCAGTGCATCTCCTCCTCATTGACTGCACCAAATTTGCCAGTTCTTGCTGTGAGATGTTACCCCCACTCTTCCACCAAGGCAACTGCAAGTTCCTGGACATTTCTGGGGGGGGAATGGCCCTAGCCCTCACCCTCCGATCCAACAGGTCCCAGAAGTGCTCAACGGGATTGAGATCCGGGCTCTTCGCTGGCCATGGCAGAACACTGACATTCCTGTCTTGCAGGAAATCATGCACAGAATGAGCAGTATGGCTGGTGGCATTGTCATGCTGGAGGGTCATGTCAGGATGAGCCTGCAGGAAGGGTACCACATGAGGGAGGACGTCTTCCATGTAACGCACAGCGTTGAGATTGCCTGCAATGACAACAAGCTCAGTCCGATGATGCTGTGACACACCGCCCCAGACCATGATGGACCCTCCACCTCCAAATCGATCCCACTCCAGAGTACAGGCCTCGGTGTAACGCTTGTCCTTCGACGATAAACGCGAATCCTACCATCATCCCTGGTGAGACAAAACCGCGACTCGTCAGTGATGAGCACTTTTTGCCAGTCCTGTCTGGTCCAGCGACATTGGGTTTGTACCCATAGGTGATGTCTGGTGAGGACCTGCCTTACAACAGGCCTACAAGCCCTCAGTCCAGCCTCTCTCAGCCTATTGTGGACAGTCTGAGCACAGATGGAGGGATTGTGCGTTCCTGGTGTAACTCGGGCAGTTGTTGCCATCCTGTACCTGTCCCGCATGTGTGATGTTCGGATGTACCGATCCTGTGCAGGTGTTGTTACATGTGGTCTGCCACTGTGTGGACGATCAGCTGTCCGTCCTGTCTCCCTGTAGTGTGGTCTTGGACGTCTCACAGTACGGACATTGCAATTTATTGCCCTGGCCACATCTGCAGTCCTCATGCCTCCTTGCAGCATGCCTAAGGCATGTTCACGCAGATGAGCAGGAACCCTGGGCATCTTTCTTTTGGTGTTTTTCAGAGTCAGTAAAAAGGCCTCTTTCGTGTCCTAAGTTTTCATAACTGTGACCTTAATTGCCTACAGTCTGTAAGCTGTTAGTGTCTTAACTACCGTTCCACAGGTGCATGTTCATACCTTTTTTATGGATCACTGAACAAGCACGGGAAACAGTGTTTAAACCCTTTACAATGAAGATCTGTAAAGCCATTTGGATTGTTACGAATTATCTTTCAAAGACAGGTTCCTGAAAAAGGGCCGTTTCTTTTTTGCTGAGTTTATTTCACAATTTTTTATTAAACCTGCTAAGGAGCCTCCACTGCTCTAAATTCTTCATTTCAACTAAGCGTTTATCCCTGTCAGTCAAGCAATGGTAGCTGTCATCAATGTACCGTCAATACAGATCTACAATAATCTCTCTAAATACATTTATCTCCTTCCCTTGAAGGGATTACTGAGATTCTGGCATTTAAGCCTTTGTTCTAATCACCCAGAATCAGATAAACGCGTGGATACCATGAAATACATAAAAATGGTATCCACGTGTTTATCTGACCCTGGGTATTTAGAACATGCCAGAATCTAGCAGTATCCCTTTGACTTGTATATTTCTATCCTATCCTTTTCATTATCTCTTGCCTGTGTGTTCTCCTGGCTCCATTCTGTCTGGTTGGGCAGTAGCTGTGTTCTCGCTCGTCCCTGTTTATGTCATTGTCTCCACCCTTTCTCCTTCTGTCTCTCCTGATCCTACTCCCCCTGTAGTGCAGCCTGTACAAACAATCAGAGCGCTGTCATTCTGTAGACAGACAGACACACACAGGACAGAACAGACTCACCTGTCTAAGGTAGGAATCAGAGAAGGAGGTGGTGCGCCAGGAGGGTAGCCTGCAGGAGAGACGACAGCGTCTGTCAGTCATCAAGTCGTGATTACTGAGCATAAACAGATAGCAGAAAACGTTTCTTCCAGACCCCGGAAAGGCAATCGTTGCTCACCGCATTGGACCAGAATCATGACAGTATTGTTGAATATTGCATACATTTCTCATAGGCATTAAACATTTTCAAATTTCCCTCTTCTCACGATGCTAACTTAAAAGTACTATTGATAACCAGTTTTGTTTTCACCAAACATTCAGTCCGTGTGTTGGTTAAACCATCATTCAGCATCGACACTAGTCCTACAATCCACAACAACAACAACCACACCAACATCTGCCATGCACAACATCCAGTGTAGACCAGAGTCAACATCTGTGACACACAATATCCTGTTTCCATCACAGTAGAAATGCTTACCAGGTGGAGGAACATTGATGGGGATCCCTGGAAGGCACATCAACACGCACAGACACAGTTATAATAATATCAGGTAAAAACAATGTTAAATCGCTCCAATCTTCAACAGAACAGTCAGTCAGACACCATGGCAGCAGGTAGAGAGTAGGCCTAAACTCCTCCCACCTCAGAAAATGTAATATTTTATAAGATCCCACACAACACAGTAGTTAGACCCTGAGGTCATTGGACACACACTAAATATACAAAAGTATGTGGACACCTCTTCAAATTAGTAGATTTGGCTAATTCAGCCACACTTGTTGCTGACAGTTGTATAAAATTGAGCACACCGCCATGCAATCTCCATAGACAAACATTGGCAGTAGAATGGCCTTACTGAAGAGCGGTGACTTTCAGCGTGGCACTGTCATAGGATGCCACCTTTCCAACAAGTCAGTTTGTCAAATTTCTGACCTGCTAGAGCTGCCTCGGTCAACTGTAAGTGCTGTTACGGTGAAGTGGAAACATCTAGGAGAAACAACGGATCAGACGCAATGTGGCAGGCCACAAAAGCTCACAGAACGGGACCGCAGAGTGATGAAGCGGTAGCACTTAAATCATCTGTCCTCGGTTACAACACTCACTAACGAGTTCCAAACTGCCTCTGGAAGCAACGTCAGCACAAGAACGGTTCGTAGGAAGCTTCATGAAATGGGTTTCCATGGCTGAGCAGCCACACACAAGCCTAAGATCACCATGCGCAATGCCAAGCATCGGCTGGAGTGGCGTAAGGTTCGCCGCCATTGGAGCAGTGGAAACGCGTTCTCTGGAGTGATGAGTCACGCTTCACCATCTGGCAGTCAGACTGACGAATCTGGGTTTGGCAGATGCCAGGAGAACGCTACCTGCCCGAATTTATAGTGCCAACTGTAAAGTTCAGTGGAGGAGGGATAATGATCTGGGGCTGTTTGTCGGGCTAGGCCCCTTAGTTTCAGTGAAGGGAAATCTTAACGCTACAGCATATAATGACATTCTTCACAATTCTGTGCTTCCAACTTTGTGGCAACAGTTTGGGAAAGGCCCAATCCTGTTTCATCATGACAATGCTCCCGTGCACAAAGCGAGGTCGAGATCGGTGTGGAAGAACTTGACTGGCCTGCACAGAGCCCTGACCTCAACCCCATCAAACACCTTTGGGATGAATTGGAACGCCGACTGCGAGCCAGGCCTAAATCGCCCAACATCAGTGCCCGACCTCACTAATACTCGTGGCTGAATGAAAGCAAGTCCCCGCAGCAATGTTCCAAAGCCGTCCCAGAAGAGTGGAGGCAGTTATAGCAGCACGGGGGGGACCAACTCCATATTAATGCCCATGATTTTGGAATGAGATGTTCGTCGAGCAGGTGTCCACATACTTTTGGTCATGTAGTGTATCACTGCGAGGCCAACAACTGTACTATTCATCATGAGCCAATAATAGGCCTAATGATCTGTGTGCACACATGCATGCAAGCAGACAGTAAAATAAGCTGCCACAACCACATTATCTTTTATTAGGCTTTATCGTATTTAGGAGATTTCTGTTTGAGGCAGAGAAACTTGAAAACAGGCATATCATATATTGGGGAGGTGCCAGAATGTCAAAACAGAATCACACATCCCTCTAACATTCATAAAACCAGCCCCAGTCAAATGGTTGAGTGCACTTGTAAATGAACCCACTATTTTATGCTAGAAGCTTTCATGTCTGGGAGTAACACAAACTGCCCTTCAAAACACGCACACACACACACACACACACGCCTTTGAAGAGGCTAAAACACTACACACACACACATCTGGGAACCATGCCTTTATGTTTTTTCAAAGACCCCTGATGTGAGTAAGTTTCAGAGAAGTTTTCATCAACAGAAAAAAAAAGCAGAAAGGGCTGAAACAAAAGAAAGAAAAGTAAGTTTGTGAAGTTTTAAAGAGCATGCAGTAGCTCCCCTGCGTTGAGAGTGAAATGTAGAAGTGTCTTCCTTCCCTCTCACTGTGGAAACAGGAGCTGAACTGCTCACTATGGAGAACCAAAGCCTTTAATACCTCAGACACCTGGTAACTAAAAGGGGAGCCACACAGCTAGTAAGATCGCAGATGAACATCCTCACAGAGAAAATAGTCCTTCCTTGATGCAGGAGCAGAGGACACTGAAAACATAAATCTCTGGACATGGTGCTGTCTGCCTCTCCTACTGCTGGTCTAGTTTCAGGCACTGCCTTTATTGACAGGACAACGCTGAAGGCACACTGATGGGTTTTACTAGGACCTGGCCTGGAGGAAACTCAACCACACAAAAACACTCACAAAAGAAACACTGCAACAAAGCACTCAACTAAAAGCTTCACATGCATACATCCAAAATACATAGAACATAACAAAATGCCCTAAAAACAAGTTGTTCAAATCTGTTTTCCAGTTGTATGCATATGCATCAGTAATGGGAGGATGGAGGATAAATGAAACACTATGTAAAACTGATTAAACAACTCTAGTCTGGCTCCTCTCCTCCGTCAATGGCATTGTGCTTTGCAAAATGAGCACTAGATTTGTACATTGGACTCCAAAATCACAGCCGTGTCTTGATTGTGCCTATTTTAGATTCCAAAAGCTGTTGCTCAATGTGATTGAGCATACAGTACGAGTCAAACGTTTGGACACCAACTCATTCAAGGGTTTTTCTTTATTTTTACTGTTTTCTACATTGTAGAATAATAGTGAAGACATCAAAACTATGAAATAACACATATGGAATAATGTAGTAATAAGCAACAAGTGATAAACAAAACTAAATATAATTTTATATTTGAGACTCTTCAAAGTAGCCACCCTTTGCCTTGACAGCTTTGCACACTCTTGGCATTCTCTCAACCAGCTTCATGAGGTAGTCACCTGGAATGCATTTCAATTAACAGGTGTGCCTTGTTAAAAGTTAATTTGTGGAATTTCTTTCCTTCTTAATGTGTTTGAGCCAATCAGTTGTGTTGTGACAAGGTAGGGGTGGTATACAGAAGATGGTCTTTGACCAAATAGGGCTAAATCTAAATTATGGCAAGAACAGCTGAAATAAGCAAAGAGGAATCAACAGTCCATCATTACTTTAAGACATGAAGGTCAGTCAATCTGGAAAATTTCAAGAACTTTCAAAGTTTCTTTAAGTGCAGTTGCAAAAACCATCAAGCGTTATGATGAAACTGGCTCGCATTAGGACCGCCACATGAAAGGAACACCCAGAGTTACCTCTGCTGCAGAAGATAAGTTAATTAGTTACCCGCCTCAGAAATTGCAGCCCAAATAAATGTTTCAGAGTTCAAGTAACAGACACATCAACTGTTCAGAGGAAACTGCGTGAAAGCAGGCCTTCTTGGTCAAATTGCTGCAAAGAAACCACTACTAAAGGACACCAATAATAAGAAGAGACTTGCTTGTGCCAAGAAACACAAACAATGGACATTAAACTGGTATAAATCTGTCCTTTGGTCTGATGAGTCCAAATTTGATATTTTTGGTTCCAACTGCCGTGTCTTTGTGAGATGCAGAGTAGGTGAACGAATGATCTCCGTATCTGTGGTTCCAACCTTGACCACACCTCCTCCTCCATGCTTCGTGTGGGGGTGCTTTGATGGTCACTTAACCAGCATGGCTACCACAGCATTCTGCAGCGAGACGCCATCCCATCTGGTTTGCGCTTAGTGGGACTATCATTTGTTTTTCAACAGGACAATGACCCAACACACCTGCAGGCTGTGTAAAGGCTATTTGACCAAGAAGGAGCGTGATGGAGTGCTGCAGCAGATGACCTGGCCTCCACAATCACCTGACCTCAACCCAATTGAGATGGTTTGGGATGAGTTGGACCACAGAGTGAAGGAAAATCAGCCAGCAAGTGCTCAGCATATGTGGGAACCCCTTCAAGCTGGTTGAGAGAATGCCAAGAGTGTGCAAAGCTGTCATCAAGGCAAAGGATGGCTACTTTGAAGAATATAAAATAGATTGTGTTTAACACTTTTTTGGTTACTAAATGATTCCATATCCGTTATTTCAGAGTTTTGATGTCTTCACTACAATGTAGAAGAAAAAAAATATATTATATATATATATTTTTTTTTAAACAACCTTGAATTAGGTTTGTCCAAACTTGACTGGTACTGTATTTCAATAGACCAATGCATTGTGCTTGCTTGCACGCACACAGTAAAACACTCACACATGCCATATATGTTTGCGTGTGTAATTGTTCCTACCTGTCGTGATCTCAAAGCAAGAATTTGATCAGGGTTTTAGCTCTACGCTTGGCAGCGTATGAGAAAGATAATGGCTGAGGGCTAATTGCTGGTGATTGTGCTTGCGTGGCTCTCTCGCATGCTAACGTTTCAGTCATTATGCAGGAGGCTTTTAGATTGAACCGATATGCTCTACAGAACGCAGCCTACTGCTGCCCCACTCCATGGGCTGCCTGCATTCACAATGGTTAGCTAAATACACTACTTTGAACTGGCAGCACTCGCTTGTCAATGTTTCTTCCATTATTGATCTTACCCTAAGTGAGTCACATTGACCTCCGCCCTAGCAGAATTAGCCATTCACTGATCCAAAAACTATTATGTTCCAACTACTGCATCAGTGTAGATATAGGCTGATACCACCCCAGCTAGCAATTCTAGGAAAATAGAACGTTTTTGTAATGTTACCCATAATGGTCCCCTAATGTTTGAGGGTCCAGTTTTCCGTTAGTTACAGGAACATTCTATGTATGTTAGCAAAAATCTCCCGAGAACCTATTTAGCATGTTTCGGCGTTAGAGTTATTTCCTTAATCCCAAAGAGAATTTACCTAGAACGTGGTTACCATGTTCTCAGAATAAACAATATTCATGTTCTACACACGTTTAATGTGATGTTGCAAGAACATTCCTGTGTCCAGTTTTCTGAGGGTGAGGAGAATATTCTATCAACGTCACACCGAACATTTTATTTTTATTTAACTAGGCAAGTCAGTTAAGAACAAGTTCTTATTTTACAATGACGGTCTACAATACACAAAACATGGTTGCCAGGATATAATATATTACATGATCTCGACACGTTTCACGGGACATTGCAAGAATATTCCTGTGTCCAAGAACGTTTACAACATAGGACATTCTGTCATGGTCCCGTGTAGGTTATTGGATAATTCACTGCTTGTTCCCTAAAGATGTTTTTAGGACGTCGCCTGATGGTCCCAAAGAAACATCACCCCTTGTTACTCTTGCCAAGCAAATCAAGGCCCTGATCCATACAGAGCTTTGTCGGTTGGCAAGGTTAGGCCCCCCCCCCCCCCCCACACACACACTCACACACACACACACACACACGCACACACGCTTTCAATATACAACATTTTCAATGTACATATTTGACACACATGATCACATCGTGCACGGTCATTTATACAGTCATTACTATTCAACATGTCCTTACCTAGGACTTGAACACACATGCTCTTGGTTCACGGCATTCTGATCTTCCCGCTACGCCACGTCCGCTTGCTGTAAACTGTACAGCGTGATAGTAAACCCAATCAACGTGTACAAACGCTTTTGCTGTACACTGTACTGCATGATTGCACACATTTACTAACGCGTTAGTTAAAGTTTGTTGACTTTAACGTTATGATGACAAAGATGTAGGCTATAAATGTGAACTGTATGTGCGAGTGATTCTGTTGAAAAACGTTTCTTAAACAGAAGGAAATGGAACGAAATGGGGAGGGAACTACATGATTTTGTCCAAGAAAAAAAAGAAGAAAAAAAAAGATTGTTTGTCCAATAGAAACTGGTTGGACGAATGACTCCACCCTAGATCAGCTAGACGCAGGCAAGTGTGTGCAATGCTGTATTGAATGCGTTGCTGTCTGTCACCTTAATTACTCCAATATGTCTCTCGACCTGCACCTGAGTTATAAACTTTCATTTGTAGGCTAGGTTGCAGAAACCGCATTATGGTTATAGGGCAAATCAGAGTATCATGTAGTAGCCTAAACTTAGCAATGTTACATTGAACTGGGTGAATGGAATATGAATGACAGACATCCAATAAGCTGTAATAGAAACAAGGCCATGATCATATATAAAAAAAAAAAATGTCCTCTCTAATCTCAATACGGCACTGACCGGCATGGATGTTGGTCACATGTTGTGTTTGTCCGTTATTCCAAAACACTGGACTACAAGTGTGAATCCTTAGCCCAGGGTTAACAAATGCTTGTGTAAACACAGGATCAAATTGTACCACAAGAACGAATCGTACTACACCGGCTCCAACACTCGGAGGTGGCAGGGCTTGCAAACTATTACAGACTACAAAAGGGAAGCACAGCCGAGAGCCTACCAGACGAACTAAATAACTTCTATGCTCGCTTCGAGGCAAGTAACACTGAAACACGCATGAGAGCATCAGCTGTTCCGGACGACTGTGTGATCACGCTCTCCGTAGCCGATGTGAGTAAGACCTTTAAAAAAGGTCAACATTCACAAGGCCAGACGGATTACCAAGACGTGTACACCGAGCATGCACAGACCAACTGGCAAGCATCTACAATCTCTCCCTGTCTGAGTCTGTAATACCAACATGTTCCAAGGAGACCACCATAGACCCTGTGCCCAAGAACACTAAGGTAACCTGCCTAAATGACTACCGACCGGTAGCACTCACGCCATGAAATGCATTGAAAGGCTGGTCATGGCTCACATCAACACCATTATCCCAGAAACCCTAGACCCACTCCAATTTGCATACGTCGCCAACAGATCCACAGATGATGCAATCTATATTGCACTCCACACGGCCCTTTCCCCCCTGGACAAAATGAACACATACAGTTGAAGTCGGAAGTTAACATACACTTAGGTTGGAGTCATTAAAACTTGTTTTTTTAACCACTTCACAAATTCTTGTTAAACAACTATAGTTTTGGCAACTCGGTTAGGACATCTACTTTGTGCATGACACAATACATTTTTCCAACAATTGTTTACAGGCAGATTATTTCACTCGATCACAATTCCAGTGGGTCAGAAGTTAACATACACTAAGTTGACTGTGCCTTTAAACAGCTTGTAAAATTCCAGAAAATGATGTCATGGCTTTAGAAGCTTCTGATAGGCTAATTGACATCATTTGAGTCAATTGGAGGTGTACCTGTGGATGTATTTCAAGGCCTACCTTCAAACTTAGTGCCTCTTTGCTTGACATCATGGGAAAATCGGAGGCCCCAAGCGGCACGGGAGCAATTCCCGCCTGAGGCCCGCCGGTCGCGAGGCCCCCAAGTCTGGTTCATCCTTGGGTGCAATTTCCAAACGCCTGAAGGTACCACGTTCATCTGTACAAACAATAGTACACAAGTATAAACACTATGGGACCACGCAGCTGGCATACCGCTCAGGAAGGAGACACGTTCTGTCTCCTAGAGATAAACGTACTTTGGTGCAAAAAGTGCAAATCAATCCCAGAACA
Source organism: Salmo salar (assembly GCF_965601325.2). Classification (NCBI taxonomy): domain Eukaryota; kingdom Metazoa; phylum Chordata; class Actinopteri; order Salmoniformes; family Salmonidae; genus Salmo; species Salmo salar. The sequence continues at coordinate 21,810,212 of NC_138313.1, forward strand.
ACAGCAAAGGACCTTGTGAAGATGCTGGAGGAAACGGTACAAAAGTATCTATATCCACAGTAAAACGAGTCCTATATCGACATAACCTGAAAGGCTACTCAGCAAGGAAGAAGCCACTGCTCCAAAACCGCCATAAAAAAAGCAACTGCACATGGGACAAAGATCGGATTTTTGGAGAAATGTCCTCTGGTCAGATGAAACAAAAATAGAACTGTTTGCCCATAATGAACATTGTTATGTTTGGAGGAAAAAGGGGGAGGCTTGCAAGTTGAAGAACATCATCCCAACCGTGAAGCACAGGGGTGGCAGCATCATGATGTGGGGGTGCTTTGCTGAAGGAGGGACTGGTGCACTTCACAAAATAGATGGCATCATGAGGAAAGGAAAATTATGTGGATATATTGAAGCAACAGCTCAAGACATCAGTCAAGAAAATTAAAGCTTGGTCACAAATGGGTCTTCCAAATGGACAATGACCCCAAGCATACTTCCAAAGTTGTGGCAAAATGGCTTAAGGACAACAAAGTCAAGGTATTAGAGTGGCCATCACTAAGCCCTGACCTCAATCCTATAGAAGATTTGTGGGCAGAACAGAAAAAGTGTGCGAGCAAGGAGGCCTACAAACCTGACTCAGTTACACCAGCTCTGCCAGGAGGAATGGGCCAAAATTCACCCAACTTATTGTAGGAAGCTTGTGGAAGGCTACCGGAAATGTTTGACCCAAGTTAAACTATTTAAAGGAAATGCTACCAAATAGTAATTGAGTGCATGTAAACTTCTGACCCACAGGGATTGTGATGAAAGAAATAAAAGCTGAAATAAATCACTCTATTATTCTGACATTTCACATTCTTGAAATAAAGTGTTGATCCTAACTGACCTAAGACAGGGAATTTTTACTAGGATTAAATGTCAGGAATTGTGAAAAACTGGGTTTAAATATATTTGGCTAAGGTGTATGTAAACTGTATGTGAGAATGCTATTCAATGACTACAGCTCAGCATTCAAAACCATAGTGCCCTCAAAGCGCATCACTAAGCTAAGGACCCTGGGACTAAACACCTCCCTCTGCAACTGGATCCTGGACTTCCTGACGGGCCGCCCCCAGGTGGTAAGGGTAGGTAACACATCCGTCACGCTGATCCTCAACACTGGGCCCCCTCAGGGGTGCGTGCTCAGTCCCCTCCTGTACTCCCTGTTCACTCATGACTGCACGACTCCAACACCATCATTAAGTTTGCTGATGACACAGCAGTGTTAGGCCTGATCACCGACAATGATGAGACAGCCTACAGGGATGAGGTCAGAGACCTGACCGTGTGGTGCAAGAACAACAACAACCTCTCCCTCAACGTGATCAAGACAAATGAGAGGATTGTGGACTACAGGAAAAGAGCATTCTCATCGACGGGGCTGTAGCGGAGCAGGTTGAGAGCTTCAAGTTCCTTGGCGTCCACAACACCAACAAACTGTCATCCCCCTCAGGAGACTGAAAAGATTTGTCATGGGTCCTCAGATCCTCAAAAGGTTTTACAGCTGCACCATCGAGAGCATCCTGACAGGTTGCATTACTGCCTGTTATGGCAACTGCTCGGCCTCCGACCGCAAGGCACTACAGAGGGTAGTGTGTACAGCCCAGTACATCACTGGGGCCAAGCTTCCTGCCATCCAGAACCTCTATACCAGGCGGTGTCAGAGGAAGGCCCTAAAATTGTCAACGACTCCAGCCACCCTAGTCATAGACCATTCTCTCTGCTACCACACGGCAAGCGGTACCGGAGCGCCAAGTCTAGGTCCAAGAGGCTTCCAAAAAGCTTCTACCCCCAAGCCATAAGACTCCTGAACAGTTAATGAAATGGCTACTCAGACTATTTGCATTGCCCCCCACCCACCCTCTTCTATGCTGCTGCTACTCTTATTATCTATGCATAGTCACTTTAATAACTCTACCTACATGTACATATCACCTCAATTACCTCGACACCGGTACCCCTGTATATAGCCCCGCTATTGTTATTTTACTGCTGCTCTTTAATTATGTTACTTTTATCTCATACTTTTTTTTTTGGGGGGGGGGGGTTCCTTAAAACTGCATTGTCGAACAAGGGCTTGTAAGTAAGCATTTCACTGTAAGGTCTACACCTGTTGTATTCGGCGCATGTGACAAATACAATTTGATGATAAGTTAACCCAAGGCCAGTGTAGACCGGGGCTAAGAACAATGCATTGTGAAAAGGCCCATTTTATGTTAAAAACACTGTTTGGTTGTGTGTGGATATCCATTACCTTGCCAACAGACAAAGAGACGCAAACAGATCCAATCAGAGCCTTGATGGGCTCGGCAACAGTGGTTAGAACGTTTTCTTTGAAACCATCAGGCGACCTCCTTCAGGAACGTCCTCGGAACTAGACAAAAACCACCAGGGGACCATGACAGAACATCCTGTTTTAAACGTCATTGGACACAGGAATGTTTTTGCAACATTCCCATGAAAAGTGTCTAGAACATTAATATCTTATATTCTGAAAACATGTTCTGTGTGTGTTTGGTGTGACGTTGATGAAATATTGTCCTAACCCTAAAAAAAACTGGACACATTAATGTTCTTGCAACATCCCATGAAATGTGTCTAGAACATTAATATTCTGAGAACATGGTAACCACGTTCTGGGTAAATTCAGTTTAACATTAAAGGGAACGGTTTCTTGGAAACAGTCCTTGCACATCACCGGAACATTCCTATGAAAACGTTAGGTAATGACGTATGGAACGATCTCTAAAGTTGTGGGAACGTGTGTTGTTTGCTGAGACTAACAGACCCAGAAACCTGGTCTACAGACACTGATAACGTTGCTTTTACAGGGATAGTGTCAGTACAGGTGTCAAACTACCCACACGGTATCTGCCAAACTACACTGATCAGTACAAGAAGTGCTACACTAGAGCTCCAGACAACATCCCTTAGTGCTTCACTACACAAACTGGCCTGCAATGACAACACAACCCTGCACTAAAACGTGTCCCCATCATGCAATAATACTAGACCGCTAATGTGACCCTACTGCACCAAGAGTAACAAAGCCCCCTCTCTCTCCCTCTTTCCATGGTTGGTCTGTTCAGCACATTTCTTGTGCCACAATCTGCTGGCTCTGCACTTTTTCTTTTTTCCAGGAGCTATTTTTATCACGTTGGACATTTGCATCACAAAAGAAGGCAGGGCCTGTAACTTAAAGGAGGAGGAGTGGCACAGATAATAAAAAAACACTTCAAAGCCAGGGTCACCGGGATGTTTGATATTTTCGTTATATTAGGAGTTTTGGCACGCATTGAACAACAGGCGGTATGGAGCTCAATGAACTTAGGAGGTGCTGGGGGTGCGTGAGGGGTGAGTAGGGGGCCTGCTATTTTGGAATCTTTGAAGATGAAGCGGTAGCAGCCTGCGATCAGCTGTGAGCTCAGGCCAGAGGGTCCTTCCTGCCTTCTGCCTCATATTCATCAGGAGATGAGGAGGAAGTCAGGCAAACTGACAGACACACACCTGGACAGAATTACACACACCTGGGGGGAAGACACTCACCCAGAGAGGGCAGACACATGCGCACACAAACACACACATTTATGTTATGTTAACCCACCTCCAACTCTCAACCCTGTCCTTCAACATGCAGTGTTATTTATTATCACTTATGGTGCAGCTTCAAACAATTCCTCCAGGATTGGCATGGTGAACGTATCAGTCACTTATACAGCTGGATGCTCCATGACGCATGGCGGGTTAAAAAAGCCTGTCCTTCAAGGGTTCTCAGCATGGGATTTCCACCTGCAACTCTGGGTTATACTGTAATCTGTTCCCGCAAACCCCTCAGCTGTACTAATGATGCATCAACACATACACAGACAGAGCGAGAGCGAGTGAGAAAAATAGAGAGAGAAATTGTGGCCACTCACACTAATTAATCACAGTGGGACGAGAGAGAAAGATAGAATGAGAAAGCGAGAATGAGAAAGCCAGAGGGAGAAAGAGAGCGAGTGAGAGAAAGAGAAAAAAAGAGCCAGAGAGAGAGAAAGATAGAGCGAGTGAATGAGAGAGAGAAAAACAGATTGAAAAAGAGAGAAATTGTGGCCACTAACACTAATTAATCACAGTGGGAAATGTCATAGTTCAACGTCATCTTCCCATGACCCCAGGGAGCCAACACGCCGTGGCGTCAAGAGAGTGACCCTCACCAGTCTGTCTGACCTCCAAGCAGTGTCTTTATGCAATCCTTAACCTTATCCTCTACATTCCATAACTGTGCTGCTGATCAGAGGACACCCAGACATGGAGCAGTGTTTGTGCGCTAGTGTGCGTTTGTGGGGCTGAGGTCACTTACTTGGTGGAGGAATGAGTGGAGGGGCGGAGCTGACATTGTGGGGTGGAGGCGGGAAAGGAGGCGGGGGGATGTTGGGAGGAAAAAAGGGGGGCATCTTAGTGGGAGTAGGCTCAGCATCAGAGGGGGGCTCAGAAAGCACCTGCAATGCACACACCCACACACAAAAACAAAGCTCAGACTAGGTAGGTACATTTACTAGCTTAATGCAAGGAGGAAAGATAGTGTTTTTTTTTTCACTATGCATACTACCGTGAACATGCAAAGTGCAGTACAGGAGGGTCGGAGCATGACTCTGAATCAAAGTATGTGAAACGGAGCACGGGGGGGGGGGGGGGGGACTTCTCGGATGAGTATTCTGTTAGTACGTACACTACATGATCAAGAGTATGTGGACAACTGATTGTCGAATATCTCATTACAACAAAATCTTGGGCATTAATATAGAGTTGGTCCTCCCCTGTGCTGTTATAACAGCCTCCACTCTTTCGACTAGATGTTGAAACATTGCCCTGAGGACTTGCTTCCATTCAGCCACAGGAGCATTAGTGAGGTCGGGCACTGATGTTGGGTGATTAGGCCTGGCTCGCAGTCGGCGTTCCAATTCATCTCAAAGATGTTCGATGGGATTGAGGTCAGGGTTCTGTGCAGATCAGTCAAGTTCTTCCACACCGATCTCGACAAACCCTTTCTGTATGGACCTCGCTTTGTGCACAGGGGCATTGTCTTGCTGAAACAAGAAAAAGGGCCTTCCCCAAACTGTTGCCACAAAGTTGGAAGCACAGAATTGTCTAGAATGTCATTGTATGCTGTAGTGTTAAGATTTCCCTTCACTGGAACTCGGTAGTGAGTGTTGCAACCGAGGACAGACGTATTTTTACACTTAAGCACTCGGCAGTCCCGTTCTGTGAGCTTGTGTGGCCTACCACTTCGTGGCTGAGCCGTTGATGCTCCTAGACGTTTCCACTTCACAATAACAGCACTTACTTTTTGACCTGGGCAGCTCTAACAGTGCAGAAATTTGACAAACTGAGTTGTTGGAAAGGTGGCTTCCTATGACGGTGCCACATTGAAAGTCACTGAGCTCGTCAGTAAGGCCATTCTACTGTTGGATATTGCATGGCTGTGTGCTCGATTTTATACACCTGTCAGCAATGGGTGTGGCTGAAATAGCCGAATCCACTAATTTGAAGGGGTGTCCACATACTTTTGGTGATGTGGTGTATTTTGAAGCATGCATCGACGCAAGCGTCCGAGAGTATGCACAGAAATATGACGCAACCGTGCAAAAAAACAACGCAATATTTCTTGAAAACAATGCCGGCCATTATTTGATCTGACGCGAGAGATGTTGCCCATTCAGCTAATATGTTGCCTGACTACAATATTTTATCTTGGTACGTTAATAAATACATACCGTGTCCATTTTTGGCACATTTACCTGCCTACAATACTCAGTCAAAGCACATAGAAATGTAATATGGCTAACAACTTAGAATTAGTAGCCATTTACCCACAAAGAATAGGACAGCTAGCCATATACCTTGCATAACACTTGTTTTACGTCGTTTTTACCTGTTAAACTAGCTGGCTAGCTAGATTATTACGATTCCCATACAGCTAGCTCAGAAGTATGACGTAAAACATTTGCTTAGTGTATAAACTTGTTTGGTCTCTATTGCCGTTGTCCTGGCTGGAAGGTTCAATGAATGGGGAGGTGCAGGGTGAGGTAATACAGTAGGGGGAAGTGAGAGTGCTTCTCAAATCAATATTTTATGTGTTATCCACACTTGTCCTCACAAGAACGTACTCAAGAGAACGCCCTCGTAGAATGGACTTGAGCATGAGAGTGCAGCGCACAGTAGTATGTATACTGAGAAACACCCAGGGTGTATTTTAGAATATCACATTAAAACAGACACACATTACCTGGATGTTATTTCCTTCTATATTGTGACGTCGTCGTCCCTCTACCCTGCTGATGGTAGCAGTTTGTCCCCCAATAACGTCAATGGTGCCGCATGGCTTTCTACTGACCAGCACAGAACACAGAGTAAACATACAGAACACAACTGGTATATCTGCATGGAACATGTATAACAAGTATGCATATTTAGGTATATCTCTTGTTTTTCTCAAGTTATAAAATGCAGATACATTTCAGGATGTGACCTGGGTATGGCCTTTTGCCTTCAAATCCCATAAACTACAGATGTAGAAGACTTATATAATGCCTGTGACCCCATCAGCATCCTCCAGGTCCATTAAATCATGACCTTCCTTATCTGGGTCATCCTCTCACTGCACTCTGCTAACAACACTTCCCCAAAACAACCCCCCTGTCCCCAAACACAGATGGGACACTAACCCCTTTCTGTCACTAGGACTTAATCTAAAGTAAACATTACAAGAGGAAAGCATAAAAACTGCATCATGCAGCAGCCCGATGTGATGCTATGAGCTACAGGCTCACTAATGCCCCCTCTCTCTATCCCTCTCTCTGTCCCTCTCTCTGGCCTCTAAAAACACCAGAATATCAGATAAATAGAAAACAAAGCAGCTTAGCCCCGGAAGCTGACACACACGTCGCAACTTAAAATGACAGTTTTATGTAACAAGAAAGGTCTACGATATAAACCCATTCCACCAACAGCCTCCCTTAGGCTGGACACAGTCATCTAGAGAATGTGGAAAGAATCAAATATCTGCTCCTTCAACCAAGCATCAAGTTTCCACTTTCACCCTTCTGGAGCTGCCAGCGTTCTCACAGCTCAATAGAGTGAGAGAGATGGTCTGTAGTGTAGTGTGGGACCTCGTTTAACACTTTATCCTTTGCACAATGCTGTGTGTATTTGTCATGCTCTGACTTCCTGCTTTCCCCCTGGCTGAATAATGCTCAGAATCATATGACCTCCACTGGGGGAACCTTGCTGAGGGAGCGAGGAGGAGGAGGGGGCATATTATAGAGACAGACCTTTAATTAAGTGGCCCGTCTTAGTCACCCTTGTCCCCTGTCTGTAGTCTGGACCAACCTGACATGAGCCATGCTAAAACTCACAACAGACAAGATTGGAGGGAGCAAGTGAGCGAGAGGGTAGCTGAGGGGAGAGGGAAAGAGAGACAGCTAGAGTGAGAGAGAGTGTGTGTGAAAGAGAGACAGCTAGAGTGAGAGAGAGTGTGTGTGAAAGAGAGACAGCTAGAGTGAGAGAGCGTGTGTGTGAAAGAGAGACAGCTAGAGTGAGAGAGCGTGTGTGTGAAAGAGAGACAGCTAGAGTGAGAGAGCGTGTGTGTGAAAGAGAGACAGCTAGAGTGAGAGAGCGTGTGAAAGAGAGAGAGACAGCTAGAGTGAGAGAGGGCGAGAGAGAGGAGGGGTGGGTGTGTGCGTTTGTAATAGTCCATCACTCCTCCTTGACGTGTAGAGCACTTGGTCCCTGAGTGGAACCAGAATGAGGCCATGGGGCTGAGAGGAGAGGAGGAGTATTTACTAACACAGTCTGCTAATGCCTGCTACTACGGGCCCAAGCCCGTAAATGATTGGCCGCTGTAATTGAGCAGTCAAATTCCATGGCCTCCGTCTTCACACAGTAAAAGCAGCCCCACCCCCCCGCAGGGTTCAGCCTGCCCCAACGCTAAACAACGCTTCACAGGTGGCCGTTAACAGGAACGTGACGGGAGGTGGTGCACATGAGGACTTCATTAGAGAGGGAACAGAGCACTTTAACTAAGCAACGCTCGCAGAACCTCTACCTTTATTTCAAACCACTTAATAGTTAAGTGACTTAGCATACCTTCCATGACTTGTAACATTTCAGGATGTAACGTTGTGTTTGGTAAGAACATTACCTCAGACACAGGTACCACTGACCAATACAAACTTGACCCATTGACTGTCAGGTCACAGTTGTAAATGAGAACTTGTTCTCAACTGGCCTACCTGGTTAAATAAAGGTGAAATAAATAAAAAAAATCGAAATAAATTGACCACCTTGATGGGGTCCAGGTGACACTGACCAGTGAAGTGTGGCAGTGATGACAGGCTAGGCTGGTAGTGGTTACCATAGACATGCGTAGTCTGGTCCTTCATGCCACAGCTGCTGTGATACATACACAGTGGTAGAAAGGGGAGAGGGTGGGGGCAGGGTACCTACCTGGAGGAGCCTGAATTGTAGTGGTTGCTGGGGGAGGAGTAGTCAGACCTAAAGCAGGAAAGGGCCCCATCCCTATCGCCATGGGCTGAACGTCCCTGGTGGACCTAAGAGGAAGGGCAACTCACTCACACAGCCTCAACAATGTCAAAGCCTGAGAATGTTTCTTACAAAAATGGGAACAATTCTTGCACTTATACTGTGATAATCTATAATATTATATCTATAATGCCTTCAGAAAGTGTACACACCCCTTGTCTTTTTCCACATTTTGCTGTGTTACAAAGTGGGATTAAATGGATTGAATTGTGTAATTGATTTTATTAATAGAAAATAAAACACTAATATATCTTGATTAGATAAGTATTCAACCCCCTGAGTCAATACATGTTAAAATCACCTATGTCAGCAATTACAGCTGTGAGTCTTTCTGGGTAAGTCTAAGAACATAGCACACCTCAATTTTAGAATATTTGCGCATTATAAAAAAAAAATATTCAAACTATGTCAAGTTGGTTGTTGATCATTGCTAGACAGCCATTTCCAAGTCTTGCCATAGATATTCAAGCCAATTTAAGTCAAAACTGTAACTAGGCCAATTCGGAACATTCAATGTCATCTTGGTAAGAAATTCCAGTGTATATTTGACCTTGTGTTTAAGGTAATTGTCCTGCTGAAAGGTGAATTTGTCTCCCAGTGTCTGCTGGAAAGCAGACTGAACCAAGCAGACAGTTTTCCTCTAGGGTTTTGCCTGTGCTTAGTCTATTCCATATTTTTTTATAAAAAAAATAAAATAAATCTCCCTAGTCCTTGTCAATGACAAGCATACCCATAACATGATGCAGCCACCACCATGCTTGAAAATATGAAGAGTGATACTCAGTGACGTGTTGGATTTACCCCAAACATAACACTCTGTATTCAGGACAAAAAGTACATTTATTTGCCAAATGTTTTGCAGTATTTGCTTTGGAATTTCTATTATTCTTTACAGGCTTCCTTCTTTTCACACAGTCATTTATGCTAGTATTGTGGAGTAACTACAATGTTGTTGATCCATCCTCAGACTCCTATCAAAGCCATTAAACTCAGTAACTGTTTTAAATTCACCATTGGCCTCATTGTGAAATCCCTGAGCGGTTTCCTTCCTCTCCGGCAACTGAGTGTATTGATACACCATCCAAAGTGTAATTAATAACGGCACCATGCTCAAAGGGAAATTCATTGTCAGCTTTTTTATTTTATATTTGACCCATCTAACAATAGGTGCTCTTCTTTGAGAAACATTGGAAAACCTCCCTGGTCTTTGTGGTTGAACCTGTACTTGAAATTCACTGCTCGACTGAGGGATCTTACAGATAATTTTATGTGTGGGGTACAGAGATGGGGTAGTCATTTAAAAATCATGTAAGAGACTATTATTGAACACAACATGAGTCCATGCAACTTATTATATGACATAAGCACATTTCTACTCCTGAACTTATTTAGGCTTGCCATTACAAAAAAAGGGTTGAATACTTATTGACTCAAGACATTTCAGCTTTTCATTTTAAATGTATTTGTAAACATTTCTAAAAACATAATTCCACTTTGACATTATGGGGTATTGTGTGTAGATTGTGTGTCCATTTTAAATTCTGGCTGTAACACAACAACATGTGGAAAAGCCAAGGGGTGTGAATACTTTCTGAAGGCACTGTATGTCCAAAAGTAATGATATCTTACCATGATTTTAGTGGCTGAAGCGTGGTTCATGCCCTCATACCCCATGCGTAGTCTCCTCTGTTTCTCACAGTAGGTCTTCCAGGTGTCCTCGTTAAAGCCATAGTTAAAGTAGTCCGAGAGGTCCGAACCTAAACACAAACATAACTGAAAGCTGAACAGACCGCGTCACAAACCATTCATCAGCCAGACCTGAGCTCACACCTGCACAGAACACGCAAAAAGACATAACCTCACACCAACCAACACACACACACACACACCCCTTACCAGGCTTTCTCCACGGCTTTTCTTCAAAAGACTCCATGTCGACCTCCAACACAGGGATTCCGTTAACACTGCCCAGTGCATCCAGGTCCACTCCTTTGGCTTTGGGGCCAACTGCACCGGAAACGACAGGACACAGTCAATGACACATTCACTTCACACTCTTACCACTACCATTAATGTGGGTCTGGATGAGTTCCTACGCATGCAGTGACCATAATTCACACTCCAACCGGTGCGCCTGGCACCTAATAACCCAACCCGTTCAAATGGAGTTAAATATTTCATCTTGCCCATTCACCATCTGAATGGCACACATACACAATCCATGTCTCAAATTGTGTCAAGGCTTAAAAATCCTTATTTAACCTGTCTTCTCCCCTTCATCATCTACAATGATTGAAGTGGATTTAACAAGTGACATCAATAAGGGATCATAGACTGACCAGGTGAAAGCTGTTATGGAAAGAGCTGGTGTTCCTAATGTTTTGTGCACTCACTTCTAAGGTCAGAAGTCAGGAATAGATGAGGGGTGTTTACCTGATGCATGTGTTCTCCCTGTAGCCTTAATGTTGAGATTAACTGGTGTGGATCCAAAAGCACTACACAATGAAAGAAAAAAAACACACACAAATCATCACCACTTGAAGGGGACACACACAGAGACGTGCTGCGCTTACACAGGCAGCTCAACTCATTGGTTCCACTAATTGTTCTTTTGAACAATCACATTCGATTTTTTCACATCTCTTTTTCAGAGCTGAACTGATTGGTCAGAAAAAAATATTATTGAAAGAAAAACAAAATCTGAATTGGGCTGCCTGTGTAAACGCTGCCCATGACTCATGCGGGGGAATGTGCTTTGAAGACCGCTGAAAGTGACATGGGTGGTGAGATAAAATGCTGCCAAAGATGCATACTGTAACATAGAACCATAATCATGACTCATAAAATGATGTGACAAAGGAGAGGCAACAGCAATAGATGCTAGTTGCGCCAATAGCCAGGTGAAAAAAAGCACTCTACAAAAGGTTTTTCCACCAAAAATGTACATGGTCTAATATATTATGCTCTTTTCAACTCAAGTTGGAGCATCAAAACTAATCCAGATTGCAGGACAGTAACACACTGTTGTATTTAAAACCAGTTAAATGTAACTAAAGTAATCAGAAATGTAATCTACGTAATCCCCAAAAGTAATGATTTATCATGAGAGGGCCATAAACAATAACTAGTAATGCTGCATACTCAAAGAAAGGTTAAAACCTTTCTGGTAAAAATAGTTAAATTGTTGAGGTGTCGTCACTATTGAGGACACAAGCTGGAGTATACAGCACAAATATGACTAAAATATTAAATATTTTACACAATGCATTTCCTATTCAACAAAACTGTACGAATAAGGCTTGAAATGACTTACAGTTGAAGTCAGACGTTTATACACACCTTAGCCAAATACATTTAAACTCAGTTTTTCACAATTCCTGACATTTAATCCAAGTAAAAATGCCCTGTCTTAGGTCAGTTAGGATCACCACTTTATTTTAAGAATGTGAAATGTCAGAACAATAGTAGAGAGAATAATTAATTTCAATTTTTATTTCATCCATCACATTCCCAGTTGGTCAGATGTTTACATACTCTCAATTAGTATTTGGTTGCATTGCCATTAAATTGTTTAACTTGGGTCAAACGTTCCGGGTAGCCTTCCACAAGCTTCCTACAATAAGTTCGGTGAATTTTGGCCCATTCCTCCTGGCAGAGCTGGTGTAACCGAGTCGGATTTGTAGGCCTCCTTGCTCGCACACACTTTTTCAGTTCTGCCCACAAATTTTCTATAGGATTGAGGTCAGGGCTTTGTGATGGCCACTCCAATACCTTGACTTTGTTGTCCTTAAGCCATTTTGCCACAACTTTGGAAGTATGCTTGGGGTCATTATCCATTTGGAAGACCCATTTGCGACCAAGCTTTAACTTCCTGACTGATCTTGAGATGTTGCTTCAATATATCCACATAATTTTCTGACGTCATGATGCCATCTATTTTGTGAAGTGCACCAGTCCCTCCTGCAGCAAAGCACCCCCACAACATGATGCTGCCACCCCTGTGCTTCACGGTTGGGATGGTGTTCTCCGGCTTGCAAGCCTCCCCCTTTTTCCTCCAAACATAATGATGGTCATTATTACTAAACAGTTCTATTTTTGTTTCATCAGACCTCAGGACATTTCTCCAAAAAGTACGATCTTTGTCCCCATGTGCAGTTGCAAATCGTAGTCTGGCATTTTTATGGCTTCTTCAGTGGCTTCTTCCTTGCTGAACGGCATTTCAGGTTATGTCGATATAGGACTCATTTTACTGTGGACATAGATACTTTTGTACCCGTTTCCCCCAGCATCTTCACAAGGTCCTTTGCTGTTGTTCTGGGATTGATTTGCACCTTTCACACCAATGTACGTTCATCTCTAGGAGACAGAACGTGTCTCCTTCCTGAGCGGTGTGACGGCTGCGTCGTCCCATGGTGTTTATACTTGCGTACTATTGTTTGTACAGATGAACGTGTTAACTTCAGATGTTTGGAAATTGCTCCCAAGGATGAACCAGACTTGTGGAGGTCTACACTTTTTTCTGAGGTCTTGGCGGATTTCTTTTGATTTTCCAATGATGTCAAGCAAAGAGGCACTGAGTTTGAAGGTAGGCCTTGAAATGCATCCACAGGTACACCTCCAATTGACTCAAATGATGTCAATTAGCCTATCAGAAGCTTCTAAAGCCATGACATCATTTGCTGGAATTTTCCAAGCTGTTTAAAGGCACAGTCAACTTAGTGCATGTAAACTTCTGACCCACTGGAATTGTGATACAGTAATTTATAAGTGAAATAATCTGTCTGTAAACAATTATTGGAAAAATTACTTGCGTCATGCACAAAGTAGATGTCCTAACCGACTTGCCAAAACTATAGTTTGTTAACAAGAAATTTGTGGAGTGGTTGAAAAACGAGTTTTAATGACTCCAACCTAAGTGTATGTAAACTTCCGACTTCAACTGTATATGCTTTCTAAAGATAGCATAATCAAATTATAAAATTACACCTTCCTTATAACTGTAAAATACATATATATGTATGTTTAGTGTTAGAGAACATTTGCATATTTTCTGAAGGTCTCTCCTGATCAAAACGTCTGCCCACGTTGCTGTCAACGTGTCACGGAGCTCCAGCTCGGCTTCCTGAACTCGTTATGAACTCGCCTTTCATCTCATATTAATCTTGTCCATCTATGACAAACAGAAAGTGCTTTTTAAAATCTATTCATTATTTTTGATTAATGGCTATAAATCGATCTCTGAATGTGCTACCGTGATGAAACCATTCTCTCCTGCTGCGCTATGATGTAACGATTGAAGGCATGTGCTTTGTCCGTGGCTGTAATATAGGAAATAGCCAGGTGTTGATGGACAGTCGGAAGATCGAATTAAATGGTAGGAGGGACATCCCAGCTTCAAGTGGTTTCAGATTTCACATCCTACGTCACACAGGCTCAGAAATACTATTGTGTCCATGGGAACCAGGGCTATAGCTCAAAGCAAGCCATTTCGATCTACGGTATCCACTGATCGATTTATAAGCGAAAATGTAGGTGGGAACCGGTACAAGAACCACGCAGGTCGAAAAAGGGGACCTTACATCTAAGAGGTTAACACCTTGCTATTGTATAGATACTCACTTGAAAGGCTGAGACGAGCCTCCGGTCTTTATATCGCCAATGGTTACACACACGTCATCATCATCCTCACTGTCACTGTCACTTTCTTCATCTTCCTGGCCTGTATCCTGACATTACAGAAACACAAAGACAATATACATTCATAAAAGCATGTTTGCATGAATCCACACACACACAGTTAAAGAAGAATATTCCAAGTAGAAAGTTTGGTTCTGAGGGAATTCCATGATGGATTGCCATTCCAACAGGTGAGTCAGGTTCAGAAGGGTGCTGTTTATCCCAGGTTAACTCCTCCATAACCCTCAGCAGTAGGTACCTGCTTCACTACTCCATTCTCATGGACCTCCTCAGCAGTCGGCTGGGCCTTTGCACTGTGAAAAAAAGACACACAACATCACTACGACCACAACGTCTACTTAAACTGAGACTTTTGTAACATTTGAAGAATAGACAATAAGGGGAAAGTTAAGAGATGTGCAAACAGGGATATCACTTGTCTGCAGACTAAATACATTTCCTTGTAAAGGGATACATGTAAAATGACAGCCTATTGCCTGAAGAGTCCCTAACGTAACGTAATAGTCTCTCTTTGAGCTGCTGGACCATGTTTGATTCTGAAAAGGGTCAACTCTCTTCATCCTTTCTTTAAGTGAACCAGAGCTTGATAGATGTGATATCATTTAGATAACCTGCTCCCCATGGCATGTTGCGTGACACACACACGCACTCTCTCTCTCTCTCTCCCTCTCTGAGGGCGGTGTTGTAGGTGAAGTAACTGTAGCTTAACTGATGAATCAGGCTGCGTTTACGCCGAGGCGATATGCTTTAACAAAGCCCAATGAGCAACCATCAGAACCCCTATCTAATGATGGCTTAGATCCACTTTACCCCGTTCAAACAAACAGTGCTTGCCCTGCCGCGGATTTAACAAGCATCCAAACTGTTCTTAATGTTCCACTTGACAGGCTGCACATTTCAGGCGTTGCGCACACACTGGCGTCAAACACACACAACCCAGAGACAACGATTATGATATCGCTCAGTCATTATTGAGCAGTGAGAAGTGCATTCAATCTGAACGCTTCATTAATAAAGCAAAATTGGTCCTAATGGGGCATGAAGCTGCTGCTAGCCCATCTTACTTCAAATCAGTTCACTGCTTACTGTCGTAAATGATCACTCACGGTCAAAATGGTTTGAACACAAGAATCATTAGTGCAAACAGGGGGGATGACGCTGGAGAAGGTAATAAAACAGATTTGCAGAACCAGTACAAGCTGACTATGAGTGAATTGTGTGGCTATACGTTGTGAATCTCAAACAGCATAACATAGACACGTGATTAGTATATTCGTGTAAAAAGCTGAACAGGTGTCATTTGTGTAAGTGCCACAAAAAAAAGATGGGTATAAATAAATAAATCATGTGTGGATGTGTGTCCAACATTTGTATTATGCTGCAAGTATATACACACCTAATTTATGTGGGCATAAGTCTTTTACAAAAGGAACAATTTAACAGTGTAGTCTGTTGTAGGTCTGGTTTGCAGGAATGCTCTGTACATATTTGAGATCTAGGCAAGTGGTAAATTGAGGACAGAATAGGACAGACAGCCCTGTGACTGTCTGCTATGTAAAACAGACAGTTTAACAGTGGGTGTTTCGTACCTATTAGGTGCCTCTTCCTCTTCCTCGGCCTTCTCCTCACTTTCATCTATCATAGAAAAGAAACATCAGCATGTTTGCATCATACACACACTTCAAAACCTAAACAGACAAAATGACAGTCTCCAAATATCTACTGTAAATGCCAGAACTCAATAATTCTTTCTGCTTAGCAAGTGAGAAAAAATAAAAACATCGCCAACAGCTGTTGCGATGTCAACGTGGTAAGCTGGTGCACGTGTTGTTCCTGGTGTTGTGGTTAGCTTTCTAGCTAACAGAACTGTTTAGCTCACGTACTTTCAAGTTTGCCAAACACAGAGCAGTGGACAAAAGAAAATGTTACTATTTATGCGCTAGATAGTGTCATCAAATCTGTTTTGACTAGCATACCTCCATATAACCATTCTTCTTCATCGCCCCCGCTTGCATCAGTTGCTTTGTCCATTTCTGCGGACATGTCTACCCAAATCCAGTCACTTCTGTGAATCACAACTTGACAGATATTCTATCAAATACAATAACTGGCAACGAATTGAAAACCCAGTTATTTCGCCAAACTTGAGATTTTTACAGAACAGATGTTCAAATGTCAAACTGTTACATATAACGGGGATTTAAAATAAATAAATAAATAACGGAATAGGACGGCGTGTAACCTTATCGATATTAGGTAGCATGCGTAAAAAAAAAAAAAAAGTGACAGTTTACTTTACCCACACACGTTTCTATAGGGACCTTTCTATACACGACGTGCATCTACGTCGGAAGAAACAGGACTCTACCATTGGTCAGTATGTCTCGAGATGAGACAATGTATCAATTTCTTAAAGTATATAAAGTAGTACAGTATTTGCCAGGGTCAAACAAGCTTGCTTTGTTTCTGAACTCATGACAAGCATACCTTTATTTATGTATGGTTTATTTTTTTCAATTTAGTAAAAAAATAAATGTATTTTTGTGTAGTGTGGATAGTATATAGCTATTATGAGGAAACGCAAATTAGTCTGCTTTCAGTTTTGTAAGAAATAGCAAAAAAAAAAAAAAAAAAAAATATATATATATATATATATATATATATATATATATATATATATATATAGTTTAATTTTTTTTAAATAATGTAGAATAGTCTGCATACATACAAGAAGTACACAAATAGGCAATGATAACATATGCTAGGAGGTAAGAAATAGCAAATGCAGCACATTCTTACATGGAAACCGGCGCAGCTGCTGCATGATGACGTGTATCTGTCGCGACGTGGAACGCCACATCACTATTAAGAGACTCACATGTGTTTGTGTTGTTGTTTTGAAATAACTTCTACCTGACAATTTTATAGAAATCTTGTATTTTTGGTCGGTCTAAACGACAGTTGCATTTACAAAATGTTACCGATTGAGGTCTTTACGTGTTTCCCCGGTCAGATGTGGGACAAAGTGTTGTCAAAGGTAAAGAAAGCTGTTGTATTCATGGACGACAAGTGTGCTGAGAGTCTTCATTGGAACGGTGGAGCTACAAGTGTATTTGAAGCTGGTGCTCGTAATTTAAAAGAGTTTTCAAGATTCGAAGCCGGTGGTGAAAACGAACCAAAAGCTGTGTTTGTGGTGAGCACTCTGCTGAAGGGGAGGACAGCTGACATTATCAAAGACATTATTGGACTCAGTCACTTTCAGTATTGTGTTGTTTTCACCACCGTAGCCCACTCTATACAACTCCTCGCTAACAATGTCACTGCTGAATTAGAGGGGAACCCTGTGTTCGAGCAGTTTGAAGAGAAGCTGAGCGAGTGGATGGGAGATATGAACTACACCGCTGAAGTTATACATGCGCCCGTGGTCTTCGCTCCGGTGTCACCACAGCTCCTTCTCGCACCAACCTTCGCGCACCTGTTCCCGCTGTTGCCACAGGACCTCAAGACCATCAATATAAAGCGAACAGAGAAGAAGAGGTTTGTCAGTTTGACTGATGTTGACATGCAGTCTCTTACTCCGGAGTTGCAGATTGAAATTAAAACCCTGGCCTCTGCGGTTAATTCCATGTTTGAGTCCACCAGCACCCGGGAGGAGAGCTTTGCAGTGGGTCCAATGAGCCGTCTCATCGCTGGGGAACTGGCCAACCATCCTCAAGCAAAAAGCCGCAGAAAGACTGCCACCAATAAAGCATCCATCGTCTTCATCGACAGGACACTGGATCTAACAGGTGCATGTCACAGTCTTGTACAATTTCTGATGTCCATAAACATGTCGACCTGCAGCAGAGTCAAACACACATGCACACTTTCCCCACATCTCAATGACATCATCTTGCTGCACCTCCCAAACAGAAAGGGTATTTTGTTGTGACACTTCCGTAGTCCCTATTCTATTCCACTTACACAGGAGTTTATGTTTACTTGGACTATCTTGTTGGTTTTACATTTCTCTATGTTTGTCCTTGTCCTCAGGGGCTGCTGGTCACCATGGTGACAGCCTGGTGGAGAAGATCTTGACTGTGCTGCAGCCTCTGCCAGGACACACCACTGATGTTCAGGTGGACATGCTGGAGCTCACTAACCTGCAGCACATCCCAGACTCCCAACCTACCCTGGCTCCAGGCTGCCTGGCACAGACCCAGTGAGTACATCTGTGCTGGAACAGTCAAAATATTACAATACGGTTGAAAAGTCAAATTTCACATGATTCAGTTAGATAGTTCACTTTTTGGGGGGATTTAAGAGGGTTGTTGTTTTATGTGCCTACATTCATTATGGTTAATGTAGGCACAGGGGATATAGAAAAGGCGAAGACTAGAGAATGGGTTCTGTATATTTTTCTCACCTAGGTCACCTGATCAGTAGTCATTATGCTGCTGTATCTGTTCTTATTTTCTCATCAGTTTAAGCTGAATTTTGTTTGATTTTGTGCCGTTTCTGTCCATTTGCTTTCCTTTGTCCAGGGTTATGGGTTAGTCTGACTGTAATTCTGCTGTGATGTTTATGACCCAAGCTCTAATTTATCATGTCTACTGTATAACAAGGTTTCTAATGTTGAGGTTAATTTCTCTTGGCCCACAAGCGTGAAAACAGTGTTGCTTGTTGTGCTGACTCCTCTCTCTTTCTCTCTCACCTTTCTCTCTTTCTCTCGCTCTCTCTAATATTGTTCTCAGAGTCTTGGTCAGTCATTATCTCTCTCTTTCATAATCTCTCCCTCTCCCCCCTTACCTCTAGATTTATGGGGGAACACATGACTGACATTAAAGGGATACTTCGGGATTTTGGCAATGAAGCCCTTTATCTACTTCCCTAGTGTCAGATTAACTCATGGACACCTTTTTATGTCTCTGCACCCAGTGTGAAGGAAGTTAGTTTCACAAGCCAATGCTAACTAGCGTTAGCGCAATGATTCAAAGCCTATGGTATCTACTATCATGCTAGCAGTTACCATGTACTTCTAGTCATTGCGCTAGCGCTAGTTAGCAACTTCCTTCAAACGGCACTCAGAGACATACAAATGGTATCCACGAGTTCATCTGACACTGCAGAAGTAGATAAAGCCCGTCATTGCCAAAATCCTTAAGTATCTCTTTAAGTACCAGAGGTTCAGTGGAGCGTGCCTCCAAGTCCGGCCATTGGGCATGCACGTGTTGGCTTCCTGCAGTGAGGCTGTAGTACATGGTAGGGATTAGCCCTAACGTTATGTGTTCCACTCTTCCTCTGCCTGAAAATTCTCTCATTGGCTAGGAGATGGCCAGCTCTGCTCTACAGTGTGTCTAACTCTTGTGTTTGCCTGAGTGGGCACCAGCTCCTGGCCAGTGGGTGGTGGAGCTGGAATGGAACAGGCCTTGTTTGAGTGGGTGGGAGGTTCAGTCCTAATGGAACAGTTCTGCTGGTTCTGCTGGGTAAGAGCAGCTTAGACAGGGAGGGTGCTGTAGCATTTAATGTGAGCACAGCAGGGGGTAGGACAGGCCCCACTGACCACAAGACAAAGGGCTTGGTCTGCAGCATGTAGACTATACCAAGCACCTGCACATTCCCACAGATCTCTCACTATGTGGATGTACTCAACTCAATCTGTGTGCTCCAATTAGCAAATCCAGTGTGTTGATTATTTGGAGGTTCGGGAGGCTCTACAGGGAGTCTGGAAATATAGCCTACTTCAAACTTGAGGACCAGTGTCACAAGTCATCTGACATGTGATTACTAGGTTAATCATCTTGCTATATTTTCTAACACCGAAAAAGGGGGATTTAGGAAAGGGACAAATCAAATAAAAAAAAAACATTTGTCAGATGTGCAGAACAGGCGTAGACCTTACAGTGAAATGCTTACTTACAAGCCCTTAACCAACAATGCAGTTTAAGAAAAATAAGTGTTAAGTAAATAATTAAAGAGCCGTGTAAAATAACTGTCTGAGGCTATATACGAAGTACAGAGACAATGTGCGGAGGCACAGGTTAGTCAAGGTAATATGTACATGTAGGTAAAGTTAAAGTGACTGCATAGATAATAAACAGAGTAGCAGCAGTGTAAAAGAGGGGGTGGGGGGGATGCAAATAGTCTGGGTAGCCATTTGATTAGCTGTTCAGCAGTCGTATGGCTTGGGGGTAGAAGCTGTTAAGAAGCCTTTTGGACGTAGATTTGTCGTTCCAGTACCGCTTGCCATGCGGTAGCAGAGAGAACAGTCTATGACTAGGGTGGCTGGAGTCTTTGACAATTTTTAGGGCCTTCTTCTGAAACCATCTGGTATAGAGGTCCTAGATGGCAGGAAGCTTGGCCCCAGTGATGTACTGGGCCGTACGCACTACCCACTGTAGTGCCTTGCGGTCGGAGGCCATGCAGTTGCTATACCAAGCAGTGATGCAACCATTCAGGATGCTCTCGATGGTGCAGCTGTAGAAACATTTGAGGATCCTAGGACCCATTGAAAATCTTTTCAGTCTCCTGAGGTGGAATAGGCTTTGTCGTGGCCTCTTCACGACTGTCTTGGTGTGTTTGGACTATGATAGTTTTTTGGTGATGTGGACACCAAGGAACTTGAAGCTCTCAACCTGCTCCATTACAGCCCCGTCGTGCTTGGTCCTCCTTTTGCTGTAGTCCACAATCATCTCCTTTGTCTTGATCACGTTGAGGGAGAGTTTGTTATCCTGGCACCACACGGCCAGGTCTCTGACCTCCTCCTTATAGGCTCTCTCATCGTTGTCGGGGATCAGGCCTACCACTGTTGTGTCATCGGCAAACTTAATGATGGTTTTGGAGTTGTGCCTGGCCATGCAGTCATGAGTGAACAGGGAGTACAGGAGGAGACTGAGCACGCACCCCTGAGGGGTCCCCGTATTGCGGATCAGCAATACAGATGTGTTGTTACCTATCCTTATCACCTGGGGGCGGCCCGTCAGGAAGTTCAGGATCCAGTTGCAGAGTGAGGTGTTTAGTCCCAGGTTCCTTAGCTTAGTGATGAGCTTTGAGGGCACTATGGTGTTGAACGCTGAGCTGTAGTCAATGAATAGCATTCTCACATAGGTGTTCCTTTTGTCCAGGTGGGAAAGGGCAGTGTGGAGTGCAATAGAGTGCATCATCTGTGGTTCTGTTGGGGCGGTATGCAAATTGGAGTGGGTCTAGGGTTTCTGGGATAATGGTGTTGATGTGAGCCATGACCAGCCTTTCAAAGCACTTCATGGCTACAGACGTGAGTGCTACGGGTCGGTAGTCATTAAGGCAGGTAACCTTAGTGTTCTTGGGCACAGGGACTATAGTGGTCTGGTTGAAACATGTTGGTTGAAAATATCAGTGAAGATACTTGCCAGTTGGTCAGAGCATTCTCGGAGTACACGTCCTGGTAATCCGTCTGGCCCTGCGGCCTTGTGAATGGTCTTGCTCACATCGGCTACGGAGAGCGAGATCACACAGTCTTTCAGAACAGCTGTTGCTCTCATGCATGCTTCAGTGTTGCTTGCCTCAAAGCAATCATAGAAGTGATTTAGCTCTTCTGATAGGCTCGTGTCATGGGGCAGCTTGCAGCTGTGCTTCCCTTTGTAGTCTGTAATAGTTTGCAAGCCCTGCCACATCTGACGAGCGTCTGATCCGCTGTAATACGATTCAGTCTTAGTCCTGTATTGACGCTTTGCCTGTTTGATGGTTCGTTGGAGGGCATAGCGGCAGCTCTACTCTTTAGCTCAGTGCAGATGTTGCCTGTAATCCATGGCTTCTGGTTGGGGTATGTACGTACAGTCACTTTGGGGACGATGTCATCGATGCACTTATTGATGAAGCCAGTGACTGATGTGGTGTACTCCTCAATGCCATCGGAAGAATCCCAGAACATATTCCAGTCTGTACTAGCAAATCAGTCCTGTAGCTTAGCATCTGCTTCATCTGACCACTTCATTATTGACCTAGTCATTGGTGCTTCCTGCTTTAGTTTTTGCTTGTAAGCTGGACTCAGGATGATAGAATTATGGTCAGATTTACCAAATGGAGGGCGAGGGAGAGCTTTGTACGCATCTCTGTGTGTGGAATAAAGGTGGTCTAGAATAATTTTTTTCTTCGTATGGTTGCACATTTAACATGCTGGTAGAAATGAGGTAAAACTGATTTAGGTTTCCCTGCATTAAAGTACCCGGCCACTAGGAACGCCGCCTTTGGATGAGCGTTTTCCCATTTGCTTATGGCCGTGTACAGCTCATTGTCTGCGGTCTTAGTGCCAGCGTTGGTTTGTGGTAGTAAATAAACAGCTACGAAGAATATAGATGAAAATTCTCTTGATAGATAGTGTGGTCTACAGCTTATCATGTGATACTCTCTCTAGGCGAGCAAAACCTTGAGACTTCCTTAGATTTCGTGCCCCAGCTATTGTTTACAAAGCTACATAGACCGCCACCCTTGTCTTACCAGAGGCGGCTGTTCTATCCTGCCGAAAAAGTGTAAATCCCGCCAGCTGTATGTTTTTCCATGTCGTCGTTCAGCCACGACTCGGTGAAACATAAGATTTTACAGTTTTTAATGTCCCGTTGGTAGGATATACATGCTCGTAGTTCGTTTATTTTGTTATCCAATGATTGTACATTGGCTAATAGGACCGACAGTAAAGGTAGATTACCCACTCACCGTCTAATCCTTACAAGGTACCCAGACCTACGTCTCCGATATCTCCGCCTCTTTCTCCTGTGAATGACTGGGATGAGGGCCTTTTCGGGTGTCAGAGGTAAATCCTTCACGTTCGACTTGTTAAAGAAAGAATATTCTTCCAGTACAGAGTGAGTAATCGCTGTCCTAATATCTAAAAGCTCTTTTCGGTCATAAGAGACAGTGGCAGAAGCATTATGTACAAAATAAGTTGCGAAAAAACACACAATAGTACAATTGGTTAGGAGACCATAAAACGGGCAGCCATCTCCTCCAGCGCCGTCAGGCTACAAGGTGTTGAACTGGATTGGGCAGCAGACCTTAGGGGGTGTTAGGAGGTATTAGATAGTATCATATACCTTGCTATCACTTTATCTACATTCAGACTTTCATCAGAGAGCCTCGGAGCCAAATGTCTTATCGCAGAGAGCAGTCGGTAAGGATGGGATCAGCTATCTCTCTCTCTCTCTTTCTCTCTCTCTCTCTCGCACTCTCTCGCACACGCACACAGAGAGTGGAGTGGAGATAGCAATAATAGGATGATCTTCCAGCCGGGGGCCTTGGTGCCTTTAGGGGGTGAGTGTGTGATGTGGGCCAGCAGGCTCGTTATTGCCTTCCCTATCTCAGAGCAGATGGGCCAGTTGACTCTTATCACAGCTGTTTAGGAGATTGAAGCGCAGCCCAGACACAAAAAAGTAATGCACCTGGAGCTCATGACCCATTTTAACACACTCAAAGAACATTCGTGCACTATGGAGTGAAATGAAAATCTGTTGGTCTAAAGTTGGAATGTGTTCGTCTATACTGGATACATAGGGCTGCACCTGTTCTGATTAATTGACGGAAGGTTTGGGATCAAGTCTTTATAGTTTGGATGTGTATACTTGTTCATATGATACGGTACCGTATTAATTCTTATGCTTAGTTGGTTATGTGGCCCAGCCAGGCTACACAGTATGATTGGCTGTATTATGAGGTTCCTCCCAGAGTGTGTTTTGTTTGGCTTTATTATGAGCCCGGTTTTTAAAGCTTTAAACAGTAGGTTGGGGCCTAAATTGCTATTTTGTTGCTTGATATTTCACTTTCGTAATTCAGGATATTTTTTTTACATCACTATGTTTAAGGCTGCTGTGGGTGGTCGTTGATTTTAGCTTCCAAAACGGACCCCACACTTTGCTGTGCAATTAGTATGATGTTTCATGACCTGGTGTGAGTGTACCTTCAACACCAGCCTGGGCTCTAACTGTGTTTTTCCTGCTCATACCAGAGGGAGCCCAGATTCTCTCTACAGTCTGCAAGTCTAGTGTGTGTGGTTTATAATATACACGTAGTGTACAAAACATTAGGAACACCTTCCTACTATTGAGTTTCACCCGCTTTTCCCCTCAGAACAGTCTCAATTCGTCAGGGCATGGAGTCTAAGTCAGTTAAGAACAAATTCTCATTTACAATGATGGCCTACCCCGGTCAAACCAGGACGACGCTCGGCCAATTGTGCGCCGCCCTATGGGACTCCCTTACACAGCCGGATGTAATGCCACCTCTACAAGGAGTCGAAAGCGTTCCGCAGGGATGCTGGCCCATGTTGACTTCAATGCTTCCCACAGTTGTGTCAAGTTGGCTGGATGTTCTTTGGGTGGTGGACCATTCTTGATACGCACAGCAATTTTTTGGTTTTGCTCGTTCACCCTCACTGGCACACTGTGTATGTCTCAAGGGTTAACAATGGTTCTTTAACCAGTCTCCTCCCCTTCATCTACACTGATTTGAAGTGGATTTAACAAGTTACATCAATAAGGGATCATAGCTTTCACCTGGTCAGTCTGTCATGGAAAGAGCATGTGTTCCTAATGTTTTCTACACTCATTGTATGTGTGCCTACGCATGTATGCATTTAGGTTTGCTATGTATTAAAGTTCCTTTCTTTGTTGATGAGAGTAGGCTGAATGTGGTGATGTTGAGAGAGTAGTTCCATGTAACTTCTGCAAGCCATGACGCCCACCATCACAGATAGTTCAGAAGTTTCTGTAGTTAGAAACAGATAAGATTAGCATTCCTGCAACATTATTTTGTTGACATTTTATTTGAGCGCTGAGAAATTAAGCTAATTGATTGCACCCAAATTGGCCCTTTTTAAATGTTTCGATTTGCATAATATTCAATATAGTACCCTGAAACAAACTTCTTCCTATTATTAAGACATGACGAATCCAATAAATATTAAAATGCCACCCACGGACCCCCCACACCCACGCCAATCCCACCCCAACAACCAGTACACAGTTTCAGTTCTCTATTTGTATCTGTATTTATTATGGATCCCCATTAGCTGCTGCCATTAGCTTCTTCCTGGGGTCCAGCAAAATGAAGACAGTTATATACTATTAAAAACATTACATTTCACAACACATTAACTATGTGCCCTTAGGCCACTACTCTACTGCAACACAAAATCCATGTGTACATGTGTGTACAAATGTATGAAATGTATGCATTCACTACTGTAAGTCGCTCTGGATAAGAGCGTCTGCTAAATGACTAAAATGTAAAAAAATAAAAATAAATGTAAAAAATGTGTCTCTCCACAATCCCCGTTGTTCCATAAGGTGTATTTTGATGTATTATTTTTAAATCCGATTTTAATGCTTGCATGAATTTACTTGATGTGGATTAGAGTTCCATGTAATGGCTCTATGTAGTAATCTGCGCCTCCCATAGTCTGTTCTGGACTTTGGAACTGTGAAGAGACCTCTGGTGGCATGTCCTGTCGGGCATGTATGAGTGTCTGAGCTGTGTGCTAGTAGTTTAAACAGACAGCTCGGTGTATTCAACATGTCAATACTTCTCACAAATACAAGTAGTGATGAAGTCAATCCCTCCTCTACTTTGAGCCAGGAGAGGTTGACATGCATATTATTAATATTAGCTCTCTGTGTACATTTAAGGGCCAGCCTTGCTGCCCTGTTCTGGGCCTATTGTAATTTTCCTAAGTCCCTCTTTGTGGCACCTGACCACACGACAGTAGTCCAGGTGCGACAAAACTAGGGTCTGTAGGAACTGCCTTGTTGTTAAGATGGCAGAGCAACACTTTATTATGGACAGACCTCTCCCAATTTTAACTACTGTTGCATCAATATGTTTTGACCATGACAGTTTACAATCCAGTGTTACTCCAAGCAGTTTAGTGTCCCCAACTTGCTCAATTTCCACATTATTCATTACAAGATTTAGTTGAGGTTTAGTGAATTATTTGTCCCAAATACAATGCTTTTAGTTTTTTTAATATTTAGAACTAACTTATTTCTTGCCAACCATTCTGAAACTGACTGCAGCGCTTTGTTAAGTCTTGCAGTGATTTCACTTGCTGTGGTAGCTGACGTGTGTAGTGTTGAGCCATCAGCATACATAGACACACAGACTTTACTCACAACCAGTGGCAGGTCATTAGTAAAGATTGAAAAAAGTAAGGGTCCTAGACAACTACCCTGGGGAATGCCTGACTACCAGGATTATGTTGGAGAGGCTTCCATTAAAGGGCGGCGCGGCAGGTAGCCTAGTGGTTAGAGCGTTGGACTAGTAACCGAAAGGTTGCTAGATCGAATCCTCGAGCTAAGGTAAATAGCTGTTGTTCTGCCTCTGAACAAGGCAGTTAACCCACTGTTCCTAGGTTGTCATTGAAAATAAGAATTTGTTCTTAACTGACTTGCCTAGTTAAATAAAGGTGTAAAAAATTTAATAAAAGAACACCCACTCTGTTCTGTTAGGCAGCTAACTGTCGATCCACAATATAGAAGGGGATGTGAAGCCCTAACACATATGTTTTTCCAGCAGCAGATTATGATCGATAATGTCAAAAGCTGCACTGAAGTCTAACAAAACAACTCCCACAATCTTTTTATTATCAATTTCTCTCAGCCAGTCATTAGTCATTTGTGTAAGTGCCATACATGTTTAATGCCCTTCCCTATTAGCATTCTGAAAAGCTGTTCTTAATTTGTTTACTGTGAAATAGCATTGTATCTGGTCAAACACACCATTTTTTCCAAAAGTTTACTAAGGGTTGGTGATGTTGAGAGTGTATAGTCGGCTGTTTGAGCCAGTAAAGGGTGCTTTGCTGTTCTTGGGTAGCGGAATGACTTGTGCTTCCCTCCAGGCCTGAGAGCACACACTTCCTGTAGGCTTAGATTGAAGAGATTGCCACTCCTATTTGCCATATCTTCCACTATCATCCTCCGTCATTTCCCATCCAAGTTGTCAGACCCAGGTGGCTTGTCATTGTTGATAGACAACAATTCTTCTTTCACCTCTTCCACACTTACTTTATGGAATTCAAAATTACAATGCTTGTCTTTCATAATTTGGTCATGGAGGTGTACAGTGGGTTCAGAATTTGTGGGTGGCATGTCATTAAAGTAGTTGGCAATATCAGTGGTGTTTTGTGATGAATGAGCCATCTGATTCAATGAACGATTAAGACAAATTCGCCTTTTTGCCCAAAATTGTATTTAAGGTGCTCCAAAGCTTTTTACTATCATTCTCTATATCATTTATCTTTGTTTCATAGTACAGTATCGTCTTCTTTTTGTTAAGTTTAGTTACAATTTCTCAATTTGCATTACATTTGCCAATCGGATGTGCAGCCAGACTTATTTGCCATTCCCTCATCCCTCGCAACCATACAATTTTTCAATTCCTCATCAATCCACAGGGATTCAACAGTTTACAGTAATTTACTTAATGGGTGCATGCTTATTAGCAACTGGAATAAGCAATTTCATAAATGTGTCAAGTGCAGTGTGGTTGCTCTTGGTTACATACCACAGACCAGCAAACATTATTTACATCTTCAACATACAGTAGGAATCACCACCAAACTTCTTGTATGACCTCTTATACACAATATTAGGCCCTGCCGATGATGACGGCTGGTGAAATGGTTGAGAAGGTCGGGCATTTTTTTGCCTCTAGTGGTTTAGGAGATCCCTCGAGGACCAATGGGAGGTGGGGCCTGATGGACCCGAGCCAGCTGTAGAATCCATCGTGGCTGATGAAGGGGCCGGAATCTCAGACATCATCATGGCCCTATCAGGGGCGAGCTCTGAAGATCTAAACCAGAGGTAGAAGCCACCGACGAGGGAGACAGAACAGAGGACGAAGGCGCAGGTACCTCCGAATCCGATCACGAAGTGGAAGGCCCCAGTGAAGAAGTCTGTGTCCAGTCCGGGCTTACCACAGCAAGGGAGGCCCCTATTGCCAAAGACCGCTGCTTTCGACTTCCACGGCGACTGACGTGCCTTCATGGCTGGTTGTTAGGGTCAAGAATAGGAACATCCACTAAGTCATCCAGAAGCATCCTGCTAACTCCATTCTCCAGGGAATGGGGACCCCTTCGGGGAGGGATCCCTGCAGAGCACCGGCCAGTCGACTGTGGAAAGACGGGACAGCGGCATCCAGCTATTGGAGTAGAAGAGAAAGAGAAAGTAGGCAGGCGTGGATTCCCTAGTAGCGTGTGTAAGTTCTATACTTGTTTGCTAAGAGCAGCAACTTTTCCCCTGTAGTCCTCTGCAAGCCAACAGTTGCTACATTGAAAGTCCGGACAGTCCAAATCTTCCCAGAATAGAGCAAAATAAACACAGCTCATGCAGCGTTGAAAACATTTGTTAGCTACTTCCATTTGAAACTACAGGCTAGCTAGGCTAGCTGGGCGTCCGTGTCTCTCTTCTTGACAGGAATTTACTAGTGGGCTATGAGCTACAGTGAGTTCGTAAATACAGCCCACACAAGAAACACACACCCGAGTCACACATCAGTACGAAAAACAGAGAAAGCGGAGGACAAGCTCACTGTATGGATCCTGGCTGCAGATACACTATACATGCGGGAGTTTACCAACTTGCAAGTTGGTGCTGTAGAAACAAGCAATAAATTGCAGGGCAGTGAGCCAAAACACTGGTCAACAAGTTAGGGAGAGGCAGGTAGCAGGAGCATTTGCTTACCAATGAGCAGCGTGAACGAGCAGTGTGAACGAACAATGCAGTGTGACACCTCCAGGCAGTACTACAATTGGGAGAGTCTGACATGAAATCTCAACCCTAACCCTAGCCTGAGTTCTATGTCTGACAAGTAGTATGGAGCTTCGGCTTGGAGTATTGCTTCTTCATCCTATGTAATGTATTCCCTGTAAATCTGGTGATAGTTTTTTCCCCCCATGTTCAGAGAAATTAGCCATTGAAGTCGCTTGCATTTTCACAATCAATTAGTGTGAAAGTACCAGGTTTTGAACACTAGATGCCGTTGTTCCTGCTATTTTCACACCCTTTTATCCATTTTGCTGGTCTTTTGTGTTTATTAAATGGATCACAACATTTTCTTGAAGATTTTTCCTACAAGCCCAAAACTCTTTCTTGTGCTTTTTGAGGTGGAATGACCTGAGAGTGTGTGATGATGACACACACACCACACACAGTGTGTGTGCTGGTGAGATTTCGTGTGTGTGTGTGTGTGTGTGTGTGTGTGTGCATGTGCCACTGTGTGAGAGGTCAGGTACTCTCCAGGCCACCCTGTGTAATGCGCTGTTCTTGGCTGGTATTCAGGTTGGTGCTCTTTGATCCTCTATGGGACATATGAACCTTCTTGGCCCAGGGAGCTATATTTCCCCTGTCTCAGACTGAAACCACCAACCACTAACTTGGTACCCTGGACCCTGGTCTTGTGGTGGGCAGATAGGCGGGTAGAGGGAGAGGTCTGTGCGGGTGGCCAAGATGTTCTGGTTCTGGTCCAAGTGCTGCCGAGCCTTGAGACAAACCTCAGAAAAAAAAAAGGACCCAACCGCACCCTGCCGTGAGAAAACACAATGATTCTGCCACCTCCTCATCTCTAGACCAGCAGACCAGACTCTGCCTGCCAACAGGAAAGAGGGAAAACACACCTATTTCTGTACGGGCTGGGAAAGAAGAGAGTGAATAGAAAGAAAACACACAATTATTTCTGTGGCAGCTGCATGTGAAAGACATGGGAAGAAAGTAAGTAAGAACAGGGATAGGAAAGTGTGCAGAGAGGAAGAACAAATGATAATGAATGGAGAGACATGGGTGTGGCCTGTGTAGCTTACCCCACTGTGAGTTAAAAGGCTACACCCATCATCTGGCCACACCCATCATCTGGGTTTCCTATAGTGACAGCTTTGCTACTTCTGAGCCTGTCAAAACTATATTGTTCAGCTCCATCACACACACCCGGCAAGGCTTATTTTCCTAAGGGTGTGTTATTATTCTTGTATGAGTTGTGGATTTATTTGAGCAGCAAGCTATATGAGGAGGAGAAGCCGAAGCAATGTTGACCACTGGATTGTAGTAAGAAAGAGTCTCTGGAGGGGGTCTTCCTGTTGTCCCTACAGGCCTGATTTTAACCCTGCTCCACATCTGATTCCCTAAAACTCATAGAGCTGGGTCAGGGCCAGCTATAGGGAGCACACTAATCCAGTTTGGGGCTGGCTAATAATGATGCCTGGCACGATTAGCATGCAACATAACACGACTACAGATGAGAGTCTCATAGGTGTCCTTAGTGTTGGAGTTGATGATCGGCGTGTCTCTCCTACCACGTGTGTTGGAGGACCCAGACATGTTTTTTTTTATTTAACCTTTATTTAACTAGGCAAGTCAGTTAAGAACAAATTCTTATTTGCAATGACGGCCTACCCCGGCCAAACCCTAACCCGGACAACGCTGGTCCAATTGTGCGCCCTATTGGACTCCCAATCTTACCTGCCCTTCTTTTCCTATCTTAAGAATGAGAGACGCGGAGTATCGCCTTCTCCCAGTGATATAGAGCTGGCAGAGGCCAATCCTGTAACAAGTGGCCAGTGTAGTGAGAGGCGGTAGTGGTCAGAAATAGAACAGAGTTGGGGCCGAGCAGAAGGAGGTGGAGGGTTGGTTCTCTCATATGTCACAGGAAGAGGAAGTGCCCCCTCAGAAAACAGCACTATCATGTCCTGAATCTGATAAGGAATTTGGAGGGAAACACCTGTCCCAGCTTGTATCGTGATACAGCTGTGAGCTCTCCATCCATTTTTTTTCTCCATTTCTTCCTCCTCACTTTTTCTCCTCTGCTACCACTGTAGAAGACGATTAGGACATCCCATTGTGAAGCCTTGAGTCTCTTGTCATTCTTCCAGTAGATTCCTCTTACCAGAACAGAGTTATTTATCAGCTGCTCGGACTGTTCTGTTTTCTTCCCAGCCCTTCTAAGCCAACAATTTTCTTTTGAAGACTGAAATGATAAGACCGGTTATAAAAGACGTATCTCTGAAAAATACAAAATATTGTCGTCAATGATTTGAGTTTATAGAGGCTCCTAAAAAATAGTTTTGACTGATAAAACACTGATGGGTAGATAATTCTGCATCTGCGCTGTGATTGTTAGATTAAATCTCCGGGTTGATTTGTTATGAAAGTATATTTCAAAAGACTACTCTCTTCATCTCTCTCTAGAAGTCTCCTCCCTCTCTCCTTCCTCCCTGGTGCTAGTCCTTCAAAGAGCCCCTGCTGCCAGCCAGCATTTGAAGTGGAGTAAGCTAACATGACACATGAGGAGAGAGAGAGCGAGATAAGCAGATTCACTCTACTTACATTCCTCTTATTGACGTCTCCATCTTCCTCCCTTTTCCTTGTCTCATCATCCCCCTTTTAATATCCATTTGAACCGTTCCTCTTCTGCGTTGCCCTCTCTCTTCCCTGTCTCTCTCTCTCCTCTGGTTCTGTTCATGAATCCAGTTTGTGGTCTCTCCTGCCAGGACAGAGAAACCAGACCAGAGAGAGGCCTGATGTCCTGTGGTATTCTGGTGTGTTGACAGGAAATCCACAAGCGTTCTTCTCTCTCTGTAACACTTCCCCAGTAACGCACACTCACACAGAAAGACACACTCCACTCGCTGTGGAATGGTCAAGGTCTGTGGCTGGCTCTTAGCGAGCAAATGAGTTTGTTAGCTTTGTTGCTCATCTTTTGGCTACTAACCGCATCCACTGGCTGTGTGACTGACAACAGTATCTAATACAACTTCCAATAGCAAAGGCTGTCAATGATTAGATTAACCAATGCTACCCTGATCACTTCCTCATCAGCTGCTCTGCTTCTCTTTGAGGCATGTCCTGATTTGTATTTCATTCTGTATTTGATGTACTTGGCTAACTGGGGATGCAGAGCTGTTGCCTGACTCTTTGAGTAGTCTCTCTGGTCAAGTGGATCATGTATCCTCCACTCACTACCCGTTTTTAAAAGGAGATCCTGTCCTGCTAAGAGGCTGTGCCCTCCTGTCAATGGATTTATTGCTAGATTTCTGTACTGTGTTTGTATGTGTGCTGGGTGGAGCCAGAATCTGGTTTTGGGTTCCATTCCATTTGATAGAGACTTTGATTAGGACTAAAGTTATTCTACAAACAGGCCGTGGAAACTGTTGGAAATCTACCTCATTTCTGAACAACTTCAAAAGCATACATGTACCTGGTTTATATTAAGTGGGTTTATTTGTCTGAATGTGTGACTACTAGACTTGGACCCAAATGGTCCGACCCATTCTTTACTGCTGCGTCACAAGCTTCCTGGAACCACTCCTTCACCCTCAGACCTATTAACTATTAACTGTTGCCACAAGAAAAGGTCAGCCAGTGGAGAACAAACACCATTGTAAATACAACCCATATTTATGTTTATTTCTTTTCCCTTTTGTACTTAACCGTTTGCACATCGTTACAACACTGTATGTATACATAATATGACATTTGTAATGTCTTTATTCTTTTGGAACTTCTGTGAGTGTAATGTTTACTGTTCATTTTTGTTGTTTATTTCACTTTTGTACATTATCTACTTCACTTGCTTTGGCAATGTTAACATGTGTTTCCCATGCTAATAAAGCCCCTTGAATTGAATTGAATAGTAAATTGTCTGTGTGTGTGTGTGTGTGTGTGTGTGTTGCGTGCATTGTTTGTGTGTGGATACATTAACTCATGCCTATCTCTTAATGGCGTAACAGTCATTACACATCTGGTGGAATTTAGTTTGGAGACACACCCACGCATTGTTTATCCAGTCAGACTGACTGGGCAAGTCAGCAGGGGTACACAGTCTACAGGAGGGGCAAGAGTGCCCCCTTAAGGTTTCGAATCGCCACTTCTAGCAGAGAGCCACACTGGAGTTCGCCCACACACACACACACACACACACACACACACACACACACACACAGGCGCGCAGGAGGTCAGACGCACGCACTCCATGGCCCCCAGCACCCTGTCCATAGTAGAGCAGTTACTCAACAAGACCGGCTGGTTATGGAGCCTTGTCTCACACCCTGCCAGTAAAAAGCTCACCCCCGCCCCCATCTGACCAAACGGCCTAGGGAAAACACCAGGGGAGAGGGGCAGAGGGGGGGGGGGGGCAAATTACAACCATACCTCCTCAACCCCCCTCTTTCTACCCCTTTATAAGAACTCTCGTCTTCCTGGAACCCACAAGGAAATACAGGCTTATGCGCTCTCTCTGTCTCTCTCTCTCTGTCTCTCTCTCTCTCTCTCTCTGTCTCTCTCTCTTTCTGTCTCTCTGTCTCTCTCTCTTTCTGTCTCTCTGTCTCACACACTTACACAAACAGTACACATTAGGACCCACACACAAGCGTGTATACACACATATGGCCAGGTCACAGCCCTGGCATTTTAACCACGCTAACTATGTGTCCGCTTACGACACGCTTAATCATTACAGCCCCTCCGCCTCAGAACACAGCTAAGCCCATGATGTGTGTCTTCCTGAGGAAAATACTCGATAAATGACACCAATTTCTCGGTCATGCTTTTCAGAAAGCGTTTTTAAAATTCTTCCCACCCACATTCATCATAGTGACAGTGAAGTAAACCAAACGTTTATCTGGCTGTGTGACTTCTAATATTCTATTATAGCTGTTCTCTTTGTGGAGGAGCAGTGTCTCTGGTTCAGTCGAGCTCTGTTCTCTTGTCTTTGTGTCTCATTTTCTGTGTGAAGATGGCGTGCGGCCCAATGTGAGCCCCTCTTTCTCCCCATCCAGCCCCAGTCCAGGCCCAGGCTCTGGAACCGATTCCATCTGATATTAAACACATGGCAGCAGTTAGACAGAGAGCGAGAGAGAGAACCAGAGCGAGAGGAAAAGGAGTGAGAAAAAAGAAACGAAAAAGAAAAACAGAGTAGATTTTAATATTTGGGATCAGTGTCAGCGAAAACCCCCCCCCCCCCCCTTTTCTTTGTTTTTTTTTCTTTCTCTCTCTTCCTCTCTCCTTCATCCTTCTTTCAGCGTATAAAGGATCTAACCTTTCTAACATTGTTGTTTCCTGTCTTTAGTCCTGAGTTGGTCCCCGAACTCCTCCCTCTCTGGTGTTCACATGCTCATCAGAAGTATGCACACGCCCGACTGAAGGTCACAGACACGCTGGGGACAAACCCAACAGAACTGTGCAGAGGCTCTG
This sequence comes from Salmo salar, assembly GCF_965601325.2. Classification (NCBI taxonomy): domain Eukaryota; kingdom Metazoa; phylum Chordata; class Actinopteri; order Salmoniformes; family Salmonidae; genus Salmo; species Salmo salar. Next base: position 21,844,708 of record NC_138313.1, read on the forward strand.
CCACGGCGTTTGGTGGCCTTTTTATAGAACCATCAAAACACTGACACGTCTCTTAAAGACGGCGAGAGGGAGAAATAGAGAGGTGATATATGACGTTGGTTCCGTTGCAGAGCCCCTGTATGAGACACAGTGTCGACCTCGCTGTGGGTCATGATAATGAGATGCGTTCGCGACACCCTTTTGGATTTTTCCGGGGAAACGCTTGAAGCTCATGTTACTGCTTATGGCAGATGATAACAGTTGTTCTTCTTGACCTGGTGGAAATAGAGGGAAAGGTTATGGTGGAGCAGCAGATGGCCCCTCGGTCCAGGTTGTGGTTTTGAGAGGTTCTGGGGATGTTGGGAAAGACTGCTCCGGGGAATGTTAACACATCGGCAGAGTTTAGGGATGTTGGGAAATTTCCTGACGTTCCCGCTAATTTGTGTTTTTTCCTGTGAGTGGTGCAACAGGGGAGTGAACGCCCCCTTAGTACCCAGCATCCAGTGGAGGCTGCTGAGGGGAGGACAGCTCGTAATAATGGCTGGAACGGTTTCCATGTGGTTGATACCACTCCATTGACTCCATTCCAGCCATTTTTATGAGCCGTCCTGCCCTCAGCAGCTTCCACTGCCAGGATCCCCAACCTACAGGACGAGCACTCGGTCATATTCATTGTGTGTGTGTGTGTGTGTGTGTGTGTGTGTGTGTGTGTGTGTGTGTGTGTGTGTGTGTGTGTGTGTGTGTGTGTGTGTGTGTGTGTGTGTGTGTGTGTGTGTGTGTGTGTGTGTGTGTGTGTGTGTGTGTGTGTGTGTGTGTGTGTGTGTGTGTGTGTGTACACAAGAGAGTGAGCGATCTTTCAAATCAAATTGTATTTGTCACATGCTTCTTAAACAACTGGTGAAATGCTTACTTAAGGGTCACTTTCCCAAAATGCAGAGTTAAAGATTCACAATTAAATAAACGTAAATAGTGACAGGAGGAATAATTACACAGTGAATAACAATAACAAGTAAAAATAACTTGGCTATATACAGGGAGTACCAGTACTAAGTCGGTGTGTGTGTGTGTGTGTGTGTGTGTGTGTGTGTGTGTGTGTGTGTGTGTGTGTGTGTGTGTGTGTGTGTGAAAAAGGGTAAATGCAGGTAGTACATATGTCTACATGTCTGCGTGTGTCTGTTTACCAGTATTTGTGTTAACCTCTGTGTGGCAATAGACATGTTGAGAGTATTTTTCGAGTAGAAGCTGGGTGACCTTCCTGATGTGTGTCTGCCCTCTCTACCTCTTAGGTTGTCCACGGCCAGATTGCTATGGGAAACCATGCTGGCCAGTAAGCAGAAGGAGGCTGTGATGGAGGTTCGTAGACAGCTGGTGGAGGCCGCCAGCAAGGAGAACCTGCCAATCAAGATGAGTCTGGGTAAGAAAGGGCCAGGACACATCAACCATTATACACAGACGTACACTGACCACACTCACTGTTGGCACTCTCTAAATACACGTATATTCTCTTACTCTCTCTCCCAAATCACAATCCCACAGAATGCACAGACACTGTCTGATCTAGGGCTGAATAATTCATAACAGAGGGGAAATGATTGCTGTGAGTAAACACATAATTACGTTATTATAATATATTGTCAAACTCAGAATTTGGAAGGCATGGCATTGAGGGAAAAATGACAATATGTTGATAGAGAGAATGAGTGATAGAGAGAGAGGGGGGTGGAGAGGGCAGTGTCCTGCTGTTTTAACAAAGAGACACAGCGCCACCTACAGAGAGCTGTGGTCACTGCGTCTGTGTTTATTTGCCCATGTGGCCACAGAGGGAATCTGAACCACATGTTGGCTTTCTGACACACACACACACACACACACACAGCTCTTGAATACCTTTGTTGTTTGTTAATGACGCAAAGGGGTCGAAGCGGACGGTAAAAATACTAGATGTACTACTAGATGTACTCATAACACACACATACTGTACACTCAAACTCCAATTTGATTGATATACAGTACTGTTCAAAAGTTTGGGGTCACTTAGAAATGTCCTTGTTTTCCATGAAAACATACATGAAATGAGTTGCAAAAGGAATAGAAAATATAGTCAAGATGTTGACAAGGTTATAAATATATTTATTTTTTTTTAAATAATAATTGTGTCCTTCAAACTTTGCTTTCGTCCAAAAATCCTCAATTTGTAGCAATTACAGCCTTGCAGACCTTTGACATTCTAGTTGTTAATTTGTTGAGGTAATCTGAAGAGATTTCACCCCATGCTTCCACAAGTTGGATTGGCTTGATGGGCACTTCTTACGTACCATACGGTCAAGCTGCTCCCACAACAGCTCAATAGGGTTGAGATCTGGTGACTGTGCTGGCCACTCCATTATAGACCGAATACCAGCTGACTGCTTCTTCCCTAAATAGTTCTTGCATAGTTTGGAGCTGTGCTTTAGGTCATTGTCCTGTTGTAGGAGGAAACTGGCTCCAATTAAGCGCCGTCCACAGGGTATGGCATGGTGTTGCAAAATGGAGTGATAACCTTCCTTCTTCAAGATCCCTTTTACCTTGTACAAATCTCCCACTTTACCACCACCAAAGTACCCCCAGACCATCACATTGCCTCCACCATGCTTGACAGATGGCGTCAAGCACTCCTCCAGCATCTTTTAATTTTTTCTGCGTCTCACGAATGTTCTTCTTTCTGATCCGAACATCTCAAACTTAAATTAATCTGTCTATAACACTTTTTTCCAATCTTTCTCTGTCCAGTATCTGTGTTCTTTTGCCCATCTTAATCTTTTATTTTTATTGGCCAGTCTGAGATATGGCTTTTTCTTTGCAACTCGGAGTCGGAGCATCCAGGAGTTGCCTCTTCACTGTTGATGTTGAGACTGGTGTTTTGCGGGTACTATTTAATGAAGCTGCCAGTTGAGGACTTGTGAGGCTTCTGTTTCTCAAACTAGACACTCTAATGTACTTGTCCTCTTGCTCAGTTGTGCACTGGGGCCTCCCACTCCTCTTTCTATTTTAGTTCGAGCCATTTTGCGCTGTTCTGTGAAGGGAGTAGTATTCAGCGTTGTACGAGATCTTCAGTTTCTTGGCAATTTCTCTCACGGAATAGCCTTCCTTTCTCAGAACAAGAATAGACTGACGAGTTTCAGGAGAAAGTTATTTGTTTCTGGCCATTATGAGCCTGTAATCAAATCCACAAATGCTGATGCTCCAGATACTCAACTAGTCTAAAGAAGGCCAGTTTTACTTCTTTTTTAATCAGAACCACAGTTTTCAGCTGTGCTAACATAATTGCAAAAGGGTTTTCTAATGATCAATTAGCCTTTTAAAATGATAAACTTGAATTGGCTAACACAACGTGCCATTGAAACACAGGACTGATGGTTGCTGATATTGGGCTTCTGTACGCCTATGTAGATATTCCATAAAAAATCTGCCGTTTCCAGCTACAATATTCATTTACAACATTCACAATGTCTTCACTGTATTTCGGATCAATTTGATTAAAGAAATTGCCTTTTTTTTTTCAAAAACAAGGACATTTCTGAGTGACCCCAAACTTTTGAACTATAGTGTAGGTGCATGCATGAATTATATGTAGTATGCTATGTACACAAACACGCACGCACGCACTGGGCTGATACAGAATGTATATTGGCATGTGGCAGGTCTGTGTGCAGCAGTAATAGAGGGGCTCTGTGGTCCCGCTGCTGCTGTAATCACAGAGGTAAGCAGGCTCACTTAACAAGCAGGTTGGAATATGTGACAGGGGGGTCCCACACACACACACACACACACACACACACATGCAGTATGCTGCCGCCATGGTGGTTTCCTTTCACACATCTGTGTCTGAGAGCAGCACCGTCGTATCCTTCTAATCCTGGGTGGCTTGCTCTCTTATGGGTTTATTTTGAAAAACACCTCAGAGGGAGAGGGTAGTAAAGAGGGAGAAAGAGAGATTTATATGGGGGGGGGAGAGAGAGAGAGAGAGAGAGAGAGAGAGAGAGATATATGTTGGTATAGCAGTAAGCTGTTGCTCCCCTCTGACAGCCTGTTGACTTAGCCTGTGTCCAGGCAAGAGGGAAGTGCCAAAGCCTTGACAAACTGGATCTTTATACCTCCCTGGCAGAGGACCAAACCTTCACTCCCCTCCTACCCCTCACAGTGTCCGTCCTGCCCCCACACTGTTCCCATCATGCCCGCCAGCACTGTGGGACGCCACATTCGAGCCCTGGTCTAATGCCTGTGTGGTCACATGACAAGGGAGGAAACAGAGCTGTAAGTTAGGCAGATTTCACACTGACTGCTCACTCACACATACTGTAGTAGTATCCATCCAGACGCTCGCCAGGGCCGTGGCTACATATGAAGACCTCGCTCCGGACTGCTGTTATTTAAAATCAACTGAGCTGAATGAAGCTACAGCAACCAATGTGATAATGGCTGGGGTCATTTTTGCTTGTTTTTGCTGTTCTCCTAATGCAGTGTCTTCAGAAAGTATTCACACCCCTTGACTTTTTTGACGTTTTGTTTTGTTACAGCCTGAATTTAAAAAAATAATTTTGTCACTGCCTGAACACAATACCCCATAATGTCAAAGGGGAATTATGTTTTTCTAAATGTTTACAAATTAATCAAAAATGTAACGCTGAAATTTCTTCAGTCAATAAGTATTCACCCCCTTTGTTATGGCAAGCCTAAATAAGTTCAGGAGTAAAAATGTGCTTAACAATTCACATAAGTTTCATGGACTCATAAGTGTTTAACATGATTTCTGAATGACTACCTTACTGTACCCCACATAAACAATTATCTGTAAGGTCCCTCAGTCCAGTAGTAATTTTCAACCACAAAGACCAGGGATATTTTCCAATGCCTCACAAAGAAGGACACCTATTGGTAGATGTGTTAAAAAAAAAGAAGAAAAAAAAAGACATTGAATATTCCTTTGAGCATGGTGAAGTTATTATTTACACTTTGGATGGTGCAACAATACACCCAGTCACTACAAAGGAAAGGATTGAAACCAATCAGGGATTTCACCATGGTGACTTTAAAAGAGTTAGTTTAATGGCTGTGCAGGACGTTAGATAGTTTAACACCGTGCAGGACGTTTGGCATTTGCCAGAGAACACCAAGATTGGCAAATTCGCCACTGGCGCCCTGTGCTCTTCACAGATGAAAGCCGGTTCACACTGAGCATATGTGACAGACGTGACAGAGTCTGGAGACGCCGTGGAGAACGTTCTGCTGCCTGCAACATCCTCCAGCATGACCGGTTTGGCGGTGGGTCAGTCATGGTGTGGGGTGACATTTCTTTGGGGGGCCGCACAGCCCTCCATGTGCTCGCCAGAGGTAGCCTGACTGCCATTAGGTACCGAGATGAGATCCTCAGACCCCTTGTGAGACCATATGCTGGTGCGGTTGGCCCTGGGTTCCTCCTAATGCAAGACAATGCTAGACCTCATGTGGCATTGATGCTATGGAGGAAGGCATTGATGCTATGGACTGGCCCGCCCGTTCCCCAGACCTGAATCCAATTGAGCACATCTGGGACCATGTCTCGCTCCATCCACCAACGTCACGTTGCACCACAGACTGTCCAGGAGTTGGCGGATGCTTTAGTCCAGGTCTGGGAGGAGATCCCTCAGGAGACCATCCGCCACCTCATCAGGAGCATGCCCAGGCGTTGTAGGGAGGTCATACAGGCACGTGGAGGCCACACACACTACTGAGCCTCATTTTGATTTGTTTTAAGGACATTACATCAAAGTTGGATCAGCCTGTAGTGTGGTTTTCCACTTTAATTTTGAGTGTGACTCCAAATCCAGACCTCCATGGGTTGATAAATTGGATTTCCATTGATTTATTTTTGTGTGATTTTGTTGTCAGCACATTCAACTATGTAAAGAAAAAAGTATTTAATAAGATTATTTCTTTCATTCAGATCTAGGATGTGTTGTTTAAGTGTTCCCTTAATTTTTTTGAGCAGTATATATATATATATATATATTTAGCTCTAACACAACAAAATGTGCAAGAGTCAAGGGGTATGAATACTTTTTGAAGGCACCGTAGCATTTGAGAGTTTTTAAATAGTATAGAAATGCAGTATTACCGACCGGGCATGCTGGGTACCTGCCCAGGGGCCCCGACCTCCAGGGGGTCCCCATTTTGATTTTGTTAGTAACTCTTACTCAGATATCATATTAACATGGCATACGTCGTGTGTTCATGTGTCAGTCTGAGGGTGTTGAGTGTTGTTTTTGGGTGTTTTAACTCTGAGTTATTTTGTGTGTGTGTGTGTGTGTGTGTGTGTGTGTGTGTGTGTGTGTGTTGCAGTAGAAGAGAAAAGTGTTGACAGGACCTGTGCTGGCTCTGTAGCATATGGCCTAATTCCCCCAGTGTATTGTGGAATTTTTCACTTTGCAGAAATAGTTGACTATGGCAGATACTCGATTGTACACGTACACACACTCACACATTTGCAGCCAAACCAATGCCTCAAACAGCTATTTCCTGCTACCCCAACCAACAGGATCAGAAGAATGGCAACACACACATCTCACACATTATTAACAGGAGAAAAAGGACTAGGCTGCACATATATTCTGTCCAATTCTGAACATAAGACATGCTGTATGCAGCTACACAATCTCTCTCTTGCTGCTTCACTCATTTATGCGCACACACACACACACACACACACACACACACACACACACACACACACACACACACACACACACACACACACACACACACACACAGGTGCAGCGATGTGACTGAATGGAATGTGTGTGTGTGTGTGCTGTACTCTACTGTACAGTCTGAGAGCAGGCCCAGTGATATGACCATAAATAAAAGCCCTTGCTCCTTCCTCTGCTCCAGGCAGCACCGTGACTTACGAGCCTGGACTGTGAGTGAGGCAAACCACTGGAAAGCTTCATGCTCAAACAGCCAGAACTTCTAAGCCCCTGAGTCACCCACACACTCCACCAAAAATGCAAGTCACCCTCCTGGTTCAGTTTCAGGGTTAATAATGTTTGGCCCTTGGCCTCGTAGCATTGTTCAGGGGTTGACTCATGGTTGATCCTGAAACACATTGTGTGCCTCTCTCATTCGTTCTTTTTTTTCACTGGCTTGTACTTCCTCTCACACTGTATCTCTACCCCTGGCTTAGATTATGGTTGTCCCTCAGTATCTTGCACTCCCAGGCCTATTCTAGGGCTTAATTATGTTTGGCCCTGGCTGTGGTTCTCCTCCCCGCTTCTGGGCTGAGTTATGGTTGGCACATCAGGCTAAATGATGTTTGAGTATACTGCCAGGCTTTTTTTTACTGCCACGGTTCGGGGCTGTTCACAATAGGGCTTTTCACTGTCTGGATATTCCTGGACAGGGGTCCATTCCTCAATTATGTTTTAATGTTGGAAAGGTAACCTGATTCGCTTTTGTACACATATCTTCCATTCTGCTCGTTGGTGCCACACAGAGAGCACAGAACGTAGGTTGATTTAGGAAGGTGAGGAGACCACATTACCCAGCAGGCTGAGTTTCAACCGTCTTTAGCGCTGTCAACTTTACTCAGCACCAGACTGAGATGCTTTCTGGGAATAGGAGTCCTTTGTTAGGTTAACGCTGCCATTCACACAGTGGAGTGTGAGGCCATTTTCTTTTTAGGACAACCAGGGCTACAAGTAGAACACAAAACAATTTGATATAAACAGTTGCATTCATGAGTTTTATTGACAATCATCAATAAAAAAAGTAAGGTTCCTCAAAGCAAAAACCTGATAAATATGAACTCATATTAACTTCAGAAATTGTTTGATGAATAGCCAACTAGCCAGTGACAACTGTGTAGAGTTTGGAGATTGTGACAGCCACTATGTGATCTTATTACACTCACTCAATCAATCAATCAATCAATCAATCAATCACATTTATTTATAAAGCCAGCGTCAGCAGATGTCACAAAGTGCTGTACAGAAACTCAGCCTAAAACCCCAAACAGCAAGCAATGCAGATGTAGCGGCACTGTGGCTACGAAAAACTCCCTAGAAAGTCAGGAACTTAGGAAAAAAACTAGAGAGGAACCAGGCTATAAGGGGTGGCCAGTCCTCTTCTGGCTGTGCCGGGTGGAGATTATAAGAGAACATGGCCATTAAGGCCAGATTGTATTTCAAGATGTTCATAGTTGACCAGCAGGGTTGTAGAGGGTGCAACAGGTCAGTACCTCAGGAGTAAATGTGAGTTGACATTTCATAGCCGAGCATTCAGAGGTCGTGACAGCAGGTGCGGTTGAGAGAGAAGGAGAGAGAGCGTCAAAAACAGAAGGTACCGCGACAAGGTAGCACGTCCGGTGAACAGGTCAGGGTTCCATAGCCGCAGGCAGAACAGTTGAAACTGAAGCAACAGGATGACCAGGTAGACTGGGGACAGCCAGGAGTCATCAGGCCAGGTAGTCATGGTCCTAGGGCTCAGGTCCTCCGGGAGGGGAGGGGAGGGGAGGGGAGGAGGGAGAGAGGGAGAGAGAGAGAGAGAGAGAGAATTAGAGGGAGCATACTTAAATTCACACAGGACAACCGATAAGACAGGAGAATTACACCAGATCTAACAGACTGGCCCTAGCACATAGACTATTGAAGCATAGATACTGGAGGCTGAGACGGGGGTTTGGGGGACACTGTGGCCTCGTCCGACTATACCCCCGGACAGTCCAACCAGGCAGGATATAACCCCACCCACTTCGCCAAAGCACCGCCCCCACACCACTAGAGGGATTTCAACAGACCAGCAACTTAGTACCCTGAGACAAAGCTGAGTATAGCCCATGATGATCTTCTCCACCGTACACAAAACCATTACAGTATTATAGTTACTACAATATGTCCTGGGATTTCCTATAATATTCTATGTAGAAGAACCCCTTACAACTCTTGTGTAGCTTGTGGGCATCATATAGCAAAACATTACATGTCCGTGAGAGTCTCAGCTTTTCATGGATAGCTTTTAATAGTGTGTAGCTCAAACTTCAGACATTTTTTGTCAAGAAAAAGACCTGGCCCCGGGCCCCTTCGGGATCCGCCCTTGTCTCACAAACACCTCTCTAGCTCAGCCCCTGTTAATCACACAGACTAAGGGTTGGTATCTACGGATGTAGAAGTACCCAGAAGTAGGTAGCTCAGACACGCTATGTTTAAAAGGGGTTAGACGTTACATCTTATGGTGGGACTCATTGGTGTAATATCAACAAATTCAAGTCGTTCCATCTGTACTTGACATGACTCCATACATTTATATTTTGCATTCTGGAAAGTTGTCTCATTTTTCATTCATCCTGTCTGTTTCTCCTCCAGTCATGTTTTTTGGCCGCACTAAAGAAAACATTGGCCATGTAGTCCAACAGGAAATACTCCCTCAACTGTTCATGGCTCTGAATATCAACATGAAGAATTGGGCTTTATGAGGAGTTCATGTGTACCCCTCTCCTCTCGCCGCTAGCCCTGGGGTCGCCCTGTCCGCCTGTCCGCCCCCTTTGCCTCTTCCTCCAGGCTGCCCCCCACCCCATTCTTCCTGTGTCTCTGTGGAGAGGAGGGGAGGAGGGGAGGGTCTTGGTGTGAGCACTAACCCTGCTTCACTCTGCAAATAATCAGAGACCTCTGATTCACATGTATTAGTCACACTCTGAGACAGCCTTACAGGACTCTTATCAGTTGTGCACGCACACACTCACATTCTCACAGACACACATTCCGTCACACACTATGGTGTACACAAACATAGACTCTCACACTTTAACAACAACACTTGAAGTTACAGATACACACTTGCACAGAGTATACAGCATACCCAATACATGATTATGGCTGAGATTCACACAGCACATCTCCTCCAAGCTTCTCTCCTCTACCTGTGGAGTCTGGATCTCTGTTTCCATACAGTGCTGTTCCCATCAGGATATTAGGAAAAGGGGTTGTCTGTCAGTGGGTGGGTGGGTCTGTTAAGTGACTGTCATCCATTAGTTCAGCTAACTTTACCTTAACAGGCTGCCACCCCAGGCAGACTAGTATGAGTATTCTAGTGTGTATGCACTGAACCATTGCATACCATCTGATCGTTTGTATGATCAATTGGTTAATTTAAGGACTATGAATATACAGTGGTTCCTCCTTTAAAAGTTGCAGCGTACTGCGGCGCAGCTTGCATGGTGCCGCAGAATTCTATGGCACATTATTTAAGTGCCAACCACTGGTACCATTTAATGCTACTTAGTGCTAGTTTGACCACCAGAGGGCATCTTTGAGAAGCATTTGATAGCCTTCTATAATGGCTGTACTAGAGAATGCGGACGCGCGGGAGACGGGGGTTCAATTCCCCGACGGGGAGGAAGGAGTAGGCTGTCCTTGTAAATAAGAATTTGTTCTTAACTGATTCCATATGTGTTCTTTCATAGTTGTGATGTCTTCACTATTATTCTACAATATAGAAAATAGTAAAAATAAAGAAAAACCCTGCAATGAGTAGGTGTGTCCAAACTTTTGACTGGTACTTGCTTAATTAATTTGATTAATATTATGGTGTTTCTATTCCAAGAAAAACGAAAAACCCTCTGGGTTTCAATTAGGATGGAATGGAAAATATGGCGCTGTACAACGTGACGGTCGGGAGTACAGTGCTACAGTAGCTAAAGAATCCCCGTGTCTTACGGGCAGGGCACGCAGGAGACCGGGGTTCAGTTCCCAACGGGGAGGAGTAGGCTGTCCTTGTAAATAAGAATTTCTTCTTAACTGACTTACCTAGTAAAATAAAGGTTACACTAAGAGCATAACATTTCTACACCCTAATTCTAGTCTAACCAATACCCAAATGGAGAATAAGTGAAAATAAAAAATCTCATTGATTTATCAAGACCAGTCCCCAGAGCAGCATGAACCCATGCTATTGCTTCTAACTTCAATATGCCCTTTTTTCAAATTTTTGCCTACAATGACATACCCAAATCTAACTTCCTGTAGCTCAGGCCCTGAAGCAAGGATATGCATATTCTTGGTACCATTTGAAAGGAAACACTTTGAAGTTTTTGGAATTGTGAAAGGAATGTAGTAGAATATAACATAATAGATCTGGTAAAAGATAATACAAAGACAAAACCAACCACCTACGGTAGACCTACAGTATATAGAAAAGTATGACGTGACTCTCCGCAATTAATTACATATAGAGGATTGGAGGATATTTCTGTAATTCAGTGATATTTATTCCCATAGTAATTTGTTAATGATCCATAACTAAATAAACATTGGCATTTTGAAAGAGTATTTTTATCATTATTTTATTCATGAAAGCATAAAGACACCGTTATTAGTTACATTGTTTTAGTTTGAACATGCAGACTGGTAATTAAGAACAGAACAGCGGGAACGTTTCCCTAGTCAGCGCCATTATTAGTGCAATGCCCCTTAAAGTGTTGCCAGTGTGGCGGGGTGGGGGTCCACCCCCTCCTCCTCCTTTCCCCATGGGCCAGGTCGGTCTTCTGTGTGCGGCTCTGCGGCCCATCCCGTGCCCCCTGCCCTCTTGCCTTGAACCTTGCGCGCTTTCAGTGGATACAGCTAGAGAACTGCAAGGCAATCCCACTGTGCGCAAAAAACAAAAACCTACAGTCATCTCATGGGTCTCCCAGTCGAGGCCGGCACGGGTATTGAACTAGCATCTGTAGCAACACAGCTTGCACTGCTATGCAGTGTCTTAGACCGTTGCAGCACTCAGGCACTGTACAACGTTACCGGTCGGGAGTGGCCTACAGTACTACAGTAAGAGCAAAATAATCCTAACAAAATAAAATAATAAAAACCTTAGTGTAACAACAGTTTTAGTTGTCTGTACATTATGCCTTGAATCTATTCTTCCGCGCCCAAAAATCTGCTCATTTTACTCTCTGTTCTGTTTTTTGAACGCACTAGATGACCAGTTCTTATAGCCTTTAGCTGTACCCTTATCCTACTCCTCCTTTGTTCCTCTGGTGATGTAGAGGTTAATGCAGGCCCTGCAGCCCCCAACACCACTTCCATTCCCCAGGCGCTCTCGTTTGTTGACTTCTGTAACCGTAAAAGCCTTGGTTTCATGCATGTTAACATTAGAAGCCTCCTCCCTAAGTTTGTTTTATTCACTGCTTAAGCACACTCCACCAACCCTGATGTCCTAGCCGTGTCTGAATCATGGCTTAGGAAGGCCACCAAAAATCTTGAAATTTCCATCCCTAACAATAACATCTTCCGACAAGATAGAACTGCCAAATGGGGCGGAGTTGCAATCTACTGCAGAGAAAGCCTGCAGAGTTCTGTCATGCTATCCAGATCTGTGCCCCAACAATTCGAGCTTCTACTTTTAAAAATCCACCTCTCCAATAACAAGTCTCTCACCGTTGCCGCTTGTTATAGACCTCCTTCAGCCCCCAGCTGTGCCCTGGACACCATATGTGAGTTGATTGCCCCCCATCTATCTTCAGAGTTCTTACTGTTAGGTGACCTAAACTGGGATATGCTTAACACTCCGGGCATCCTACAATCTAAGCTAGATGCCCTCAATCTCACACAAATTATTAAGGAACCTACCATGTACAACCCTAAATCCGTAACCATGGGCACCCTCTTAGATTTCATCCTGATCAACTTGCCCTCTAAATACACCTCTGCTGTCTTCAACCAGGATCTCCGCGATCACTGCCTCATTGCCTGCGTGCGTGATGGGTCCGCGGTCAAACGACCACCCCTCATCACTGTCAAACGCTCCCTAAAAACCTTCAGCGAACAGGCCTTTCTAATCGACCTGACCCAGGTATCCTGGAAGGAAATTGACCTCATCCCATTAAAAGTGCTTTCCTTTCCATCTTAAATAAGCATGCCCATTCAAAAAAAATTCAACTAAGAACAGATATAGCCCTTGGTTCACCCCAGACTTGACTGCCCTTGACCAGCACAAAAACATCCTGTGGCGTTCTGCATTAGCATCGAATAGCCCTGCGATTTACAACATTTCAGGGAAGTCAGGAACCAATATACTCAGTCAGTTAGGAAAGCTAAGGCTAGCTTTTTCAAACAGAAATTTGCATCCTGTAGCACTAATTCCGAAAAGTTTTGGGATACTGTAAAGTCCATAAAGAATAAGAGCACCTCCTCCCAGCTGCCCACTACACTGAGGCTAATCGATCATTTCAATAAGCAATTTTCTACGGCTGGCCATGCTTTCCACCTGTCTACCCCTACCCCGACCAACAGCTCCGCACCCCCTGCAGCAACTTGCCCAAGCCCCCCTGCTTCTCCTTCACCCAAATCCAGACAGCTGATGTTCTGAAAGAGCTGCAAAATCTGGATCCCTACAAATCAGCTGGGCTAGACAATCTGGACCCTCTCTTTCTAAAATGATCTGCTGAAATTGTTGCAACCCCTATTACTAGCCTGTTCAACCTCTCTTTTGTATTGTCTGAGATCCCCAAAGATTGGAAAGCTGCTCTGGTCATCCCCCTCTTCAAAGGAGGAGAAACTCTAGACCCAAACTGTTATAGACCTATATCCATCCTGCCCTGCCTTTCTAAAATCTTCGAAAGCCAAGTCAACAAACAGATCGCTGACCATTTCGAATCCCACCGTACTTTCTCCACTATTTAATCTGGTTTCCGAGCTGGTCATGGGTGCACCTCAGCCACGCTCAAGGTCCTAAATGATATCATAACCGCCATCGATAAAAGACAATACTGTGCAGCCATATTCATCGAACTGGCCAAGGCTTTCGACTCTGTCAATCACCGCTTATCGGCAGACTCAATAGCCGTGGTTTGTCAAATGACTGCCTCTCCTGGTTCACCAACTACTTCTCAGAAAGAGTTCAGTGTGTCAAATCTGAGGGCCTGTTGTCCGGACCTCTGGCAGTCTCTATGGGGGTGCCACAGGGTTCAATTCTCGGGCCGACTCTTTTCTCTGTATGCATCAATGATGTCGCTCTTGCTGCTGGAGATTCTCTGATACAACTCTACGCAGACGACACTATTCTGTATACATCTGGACCCTCTTTGGACACTGTGTTAACAAACCTCCAAACGAGCTTCAATGCCATACAACACTCCTTCCGTGGCCTTCAACTGCTTTTAAATGCTAGTAAAACTAAATGCATACTCTTCAACCGATTGCTGCCCGCACCCGCCCACCCGACTAGCATCACTACTCGGTTTTGACTTAGAAGATGTGGACAACTACAAATACCTAGGTGTCTGGTTAGACTGTAATCTCTCCTTCCAGACTCACATTAAGCACCTCCAATCCAAAATAAAATCTAGAATAGGCTTCCAATTTCGCAACAAAGCCTCGTTCACTTATGCTGCCAAACATACCCTTGTAAAACTGACTATCCTACCGATCCTTGACTTCGGCGATGTCATTTACAAAATAGCCTCCAACACTCTACTCAGCAAACTGGATGTAGTCTATCACAGTGCCATCCATTTTGTCACCAAAGCCCCATATACTACCCACCACTGCTACCTGTATGCTCTCGTTGGCTGGCCCTCACTACATATTCGTCGCCAAACCCACTGGCTCTAGGTCATATATAAGTCTTTGCTAGGTAAAGCCCTGTCTTATCTCAGCTCACTGGTCACCATAGCAACACCCCCGTAGCACGCTCTCCGGCAGGTATATTTCACTGGTCATCCCCAAAGCCAACACTTATTTGGTTGCCTTTCCTTCCAGTTCTCTGCTGCCAATGACTGGAATGAATTGCTTTAGCTGGAGACTTATATCTCCCTCTCTAACTTTAAGCATCAGCTGTCAGAGCAGCTTACCAATCACTGTACCTGTATACAGCCAATCTGTAAATAGCACACCCAACTTCCTCATCCCCATATTGTTATTTATCCTCTTGCTCTTTTGCACCCCAGTATCTCTACTTGCACATCATCATCTGCACATCTATCACTCCAGTGTAATGCCAAATTCTAATTATTTCGCGTCTATGGCCTATTTATTGCCTTACCTCCCTACTCTTCTACATTTGCACACACTGTACATAGATTTTTCTATTGTGTTATTGACTGTACGTTTGTTTATGTTTAACTCTGTGTTGTTTTTGTCACACTGCTTTGCTTTATCTTGGCCAGGTCTCAGTTGTAAATGAGAACTTGTTCTCAACTGGCCTACCTGGTTAAATAAAGGGGAAATTAAAAATAAAATGGTAAGTAATACTGAAGTCGTGCACAATTCAGTTTCTTTTTAGGTTTATGTCGCCAATTCATTGTCAGTTAGAGACACAGTAAGAGCACTGATTAGGCTTTTGGGTCCATCTCCCTCTTGCGCTGGTCTGGAGCAATGAAGTGGTGACGCAGGGTACCGTACTAAACCACAAATTACCTCTAAATCCTGTGGCATAAGCTCGCAAGTTTTAAAGGAGGAACCACTGTATAAATAGGAAATTCATATAATTTTCTCATGTCTATGTTGTTGTCCCCCTTTCAGGCCGTGTAACCCCGGAGCAGCTGTGTTCCTACGTGCAGCTGTTTAAAAGTAGCTGGGGGGCGCTAGAGAGTCACTGTGGGGTGCTCCAGCTGGGCCTGGCCACCGCCCAGACTCTCCACCACCCCACCCTGCCCCGCTGGGACACCTGCCTGGCTTTCGAGAGACTGCTGCTGCAGGTACCGCATGTACAGTATACACACCGATCCCGATCACACCCAATTAGGCCTAACTTTTTACGGGTATAAGGCCCCTCCTTTCGGCAAATCCGACCATGACTCCTTCTTGCTTCTCCCTGCCAATAAACACAAACTCGAGGGAAGTTCCGGTGGTCAGTTCTGTAAAGCATTGGTCAGACCAATCAGAATTCACGCTCCAAGACTGTTTTGATCATGTGGACTGGAATATGTTCCGGGTCGCATCTGAAGATGGCATCAATGAATTTGTAGACTCGGTCATCGTATTCATAAAAAAAATGCATAGATGATGTGATGCTGACAGTGTCTTTCAAAACTTAACCAAATCAAAATCCGTGGATCGATAGCAGCCTTGTAGAAAAACTGTGAGAGAGAGATACTGGGGACAATAGTATGGTTAAACAGTACTAATACGACCTACGCAGATTGCTCAAGATGGTGAAACAGAAGTATAGGGACAAAGTGGAGGAGGAATTCAGCAGGTCATACATAAGGCGTATGTGGCAGAGGCTCCTAGCGATCACGGATTACAAATTGAAAACCAGCCACATCGCGGTCACCACCGCCACCCTACCAGACGAGTTAATCACCTTTTTTCTCACGGGTGGATCACAGTGACCCAGAGCTGCCGAGGAGAGCCCCTGATGACAATGTGGGCTAAATACTCGCAGTCCCCACTGAGGACATACAGGGCCTTCGGAAAGTACTCAGACTCCTTGAGTTTTTCCACATTTTGTTACGTTACAGCCTCATTCTAAAATGGATGAAATAAAAAAAAATCCTCAGCAATCTACACACAATACCCCACAAAGCGAAAACAGGTTTTTAGAGATTTTTACAAATGTATTGAAAATAAAAAAAAACATATCTTATTTATATAAGTTTTCAGATCCTTTGCTAGGAGACTCAAAATTGAGCTCAGGTACATTGTGTTTCCATTGAATCAAATCAAATCAAATGTATTTATATAGCCCTTCGTACATCAGCTGATATCTCAAAGTGCTGTACAGAAACCCAGCCTAAAACCCCAAACAGCAAGCAATGCATGTGAAAGAAGCACGGTGGCTAGGAAAAACTCCCTAGGAAAAACTCCCAAGAAAGGCCAAAAACCTAAGAAGAAACCTAGAGAGGAACCAGGCTGTGAGGGGTGGCCAGTCCTCTTCTGACTGTGCTGGGTGGATATTATAACAGAACATGGTCAAGATGTTAAAATGTTCATAAATGACCAGCATGGTCAAATAATAATAATCATAGTAGTTGTCGAGGGTGCAACAAGCACGTCCGGTGAACAGGTCAGGGTTCCATAGCCGCAGGCAGAACAGTTGAAACTGGAGCAGCAGCACGGCCAGGTGGACTGGGGACAGCAAGGAGTCATCATGCCAGGTAGTCCTGAGGCATGGTCCTAGGGCTCAGGTCCTCCGAGAGAAAGAAATAGAGAAAGAGAGAATTAGAGAGAGCATATTTAAATTCACACAGGACACCGGATAAGACAAGTGAAATACTCCAGATGTAACAGACTGACCCTAGCCCCCCGACACATAAACTACTGCAGCATAAATACTGGAGTCTGAGACAGGAGGGATCAGAAGACACTGTGGCCCCATCCGATGATACCCCCGGACAGGGCCAAACAGGCAGGATATAACCCCACCCACTTTGCCAAAGCACAGCCCCCACACCACTAGAGGGATGTCTCCAACCACCAACTTACCGTCCTAAGACAAGGCTGAGTATAGCCCACAAAGATCTCTGCCAACCAAATTTTTTGGTTCTAGTCAGGATTCTAGCAGCTGTATTTAGCACTAACTGAACATCCTTAAGATGTTTCTACAACTTGATTAGAGTCCACCTGTGGTAAATTCAGTTGATTGGACATGATTTGGAAAGGCACACACCTGTCTTTATAAGGTCCCACCGTTGTCAGAGCAAAAACTAAGCCATGAGGTCAAAGGAATTGTCCGTAGAGCTCCGAGACAGGATTGTGTCGAGGCACAGATTTGGGGAAGAGTACCAAAAAATGTCTGCAGCATTGAAGGTCCCCAAGAACACAGTGGCCTCCATCATTCTTAAATGGAAGAAGTTTGGAACCATCAAGACTCTTCCTAAAGCTGGCCACCCGACCAAACTGAGCAATCGGGGGAGAGAAGGGCCTTGGTCAGGGAGGTGACCAAGAACCCAATGGTCACTCTGACAGAGCTCCAGAGTTCCTCTGTGTAGATGGGAGAACCTTCCAGAAGGACAACCATCTCTGCAGCATTCCACCAATTAGGCCTATTAGGTAGAGTGGCCAGACGGATGCCACTCCTCAGTAAAAGGCACATGACAGCCTGCTTGGAGTTTGCCAAAAGGCACCTAAAGACTCTCAGACCATGAGAAACAAGATTCTCTGGTCTGATGAAACCAAGATTGAACTCTTTGGCCTGAATGCCAAGCATCACATCTGGAGGAAAACTGGCACCATCCCTATGGTGAAGCATGGTGGGGGCAGCATCATGCTGTGGGGATGTTTTTTAGCGGCAGGGACTGGGAGACTAGTAAAGATCGAGGGAAAGATGAACGGAGCAAAGTACAGAGAGATCCTTGATGAAAACCTGCTCCAGAGCATTCAGGACCTCAGACTGGGGCAATGGTTTACCTTCCAACAGGACAACGACTCCAAGCACACAGCCAAGACAACACAGGACTGGCTTTGGGACAAGTCTCTGAATGTCCTTTTGTGGCCCAGCCAGAGCCCAGATTGAACCCGATCGAACTTCTCTGGAGAGACCTGAAAATAGCTGTGCAGCAACACTCCCCATCCAACCTGACAGAGCTTGAGAGGATCTGCAGAGAAGAATGGGTGAAACTCCCCAAATACAGGTGTGCCAAGCTTGTAGCGTCATACCCAAGAAGACTCGATGTTGTAAACGCTGTCAAAGTTTTATTTGTAATAAATTGGCAAACATTTCTAAAACCTATTGCTTTGTAATTATGGGTTATTTTGTGTCAATTGAAGAGGAAACATTTTTTGGGGTCAATTTTAGAACAAGGCTGTAACATAACAAAATGAGTAAAAAGTCAAGGGGTCTGAATACTTTCCGAAGGCACTGCATCTACCTCAATTTCCCTGCACATCGACTCGGTACTGGTACCCCATGTATATAACCAAGCTTTTATTGCTCATTGTGTATTTATTCCTTGTGTTACTATATTTTCTTTCTACTATTATTATTATTATTATTATTGTTTTATTTCTTGTATTCTGCATAGTTGGGAAGGGCCCGTAAGTAAGCATTTCACTGTTAGAGTACACCTGTTGTTTACAAAGCACATGACAATAAAAATTTGATTTGATCTTCAATGAGGGAACATTTTCCACAGGTCTTCATACAAAGTGCTACTCTGATTCCACGGAGGAAAATGAGCAAGCATCACAGCCGCTCCAGGGTTAGTAGGCTAATGAGTCAATTTTGGATAAGTAGATGTGAGAGTCCAGTGAGTTGAGCACCTATCCTCATCAGAGCAGAGTGGTAATGATAACAGGAAGTAACATGGGTTAACATTGACCTCTGACCCAACAGTCCATTAGCCAGTTAAAAAGGGCCTTCTCTATAAACAGGGCTCTCTCTCCCTATTAAACAGTACATTATTCCGGGGCTGGGGCCATGCGGTGGCTGTGCAGTCAGGCCTGGTGTATGTAAACACAGCCGTCCCAGACCATCTCAGACTGTCTCAGGGTCCAGTGCAGGGGGAGAGAGAGGGGGGTTTATTCCTGGGTTACCTGACAGTGAGTAAACTCCATTAGCTATCTGCTCTGCATTCCCTCCCACTGTAATCCCCCTTGACTAAACACAGGAAGGAAGAGACGGGTAAATAACTCAGTTCTCTGATAAACCAAGCAACATTTTTTTCTCTCTCTCCTTCCCTGAAGTACATTTAATGGATTGGTTTGACTCAAACAGTAACAGTGTCGGGATATGTCCATGTTGGTGTGTGGCATGTCTGTAGATCAGAGTGACACAGATATGAGCAGAACACAACATGCTGAACAACGGAAGAGAGGCTAGGAGGGGGAGATGGGGAGAGGGAAGGAGATGAAGAGAGAGGGGGAAAGACAGAGTAAAGATGGAGAGAGATATCTATGAAGTAAGACAGAGAGTCTCTGAAATTGTGCTAGAGAGACTCAGGGACTTCCAGGCCCCTGCTGTTCACACTGTGAAGTGGCCCTCTGTCTCCACCGGGCTTACCGGTCCCTCCCTTCCCCCAGTGTTAAGGGGGTGTCTGGGGAATGGATGGGAGGACAGTCAGTCCAGGTCAGCCCAGTTATGAGGCTGTAAAGAGACGGTAGGGAGTCTAAGGGGTCAGCAGCACTGGACTCCTGGATGACTCACACCAGCATGTCAGTCATTCACACTCATTTGTTACAGTCTGCAGCCCCCCAGGGCAGTGTTTCCCAACTCCAGTCCTCAAGTACCTCCAACAGCAGACATTTTTGTTGTTGCACCCGACAAACTCACCTGATTCAACTCTTTGAGGGCTTGATGATTAGTTGACAAGTTGAATCAGGTGTGCTACAAAACAATGTGTGCTGTTGGTGGGTACTCGAGGAATGGTCTAGAATGTCACAATGCCCTGTGGGGGTAGTTTAGGGGACAACAGTAGCAGATTGAGACAGTCCAGAGAGGGGAGGAATGTCTGGGCTGGCTTGGGGACAGGCTTCAAACCCCTGGGGTAAAGACATTTACAGACTTAAAGCCCCTCTGTCTGTGGCATGCAGGTCAGATAAGAGACTACGTATAGTGGACCCGACCGATAGTTAGACTAAACTGGCCATGTTGATGTAAACCAGATTTGACTAAACCAGACTAGATTGCATATTGGTCTTCTTATTAACTTTTTCTGATCGAAAGGGAAAATAAAACATTGATTTTGCAGAAATGTTTCTCGCAGCCTACTCACACTCTGCGGGGCCGACCATGGCTGTAGTTTTGAGCCTGTGCAGGAGAGGTCAGAGGTTAGGGTTCAGGGATTCGAGTTCAGGAGTCTGGTTAGCAGATGTTAATGTGAGTGTAGCGAAATGCTTGTGCTTCTAGTTCCAACAGTGCAGTAATATCTAACAAGTCATCTAACAATTCCCCAACAACTACCTAATACACACAAATCTAAAGGGAAATGAGAATATGTTCATGTAAGTATATGGATGAGTGATGGCCGAGCGGCATAAGCATGGTGCAATAGATGGTATAAAATAGAGGTAAATACATGTGATATGAGTAATGTAAGATATGTAAACATTATTAAAGTGGCATTATTTAGACTGGCATTGTATAAAGTGACTAGTGATCCTTTTATTAAAGTGGCCAGTGATTGGGTCTCAATGTAGGCAGCAGCCTCTCTGAGTTAGTGATTGCTGTTTAACAGTCTGATGGCCTTGAGATAGAAGCTGTTTTTCAGTCTCTCGGTCCCAGCTTTGATGCACTTGTACTGACCTCGTCTTCTAGATGGTAGCAGTGTGAACAGGCAGTGGCTCGGGTGGTTGATGTCCTTGATGATCTTTTTGGCCTTCCTGTGACATCGCGTGCTGTAGGTGTCATGGAGGGCAGGTAGTTTGCCCCCGGTGATGCGTTGTGCAGACCGCACCACCCTCTGGAGAGCCTTGTGGTTGAGGGCGGTGCAGTTGCCATACCAGGCTGTGATACAGGATGCTCTCGATTGTGCATCTGTAAAAAAGTTTGTCAGGGTTTTGGGTGACATGCACTCACCCTTGGGGTCGGCCCGTCAGAAAATCCAGGACCCAATTGCACAGGGCGGGGTTGAGACCCAGGGCCTCCAGCTTGATGATGGTGAGCTTGGAGGGTACTATGGTGTTGAATGCTGAGCTGTAGTCAATGAACAGCATTCTTGCATAGGTATTCCTCTTGTCCAGATGGAATAGGGCAGTGTGATGGCAATTGTGTCGTCTGTGGATCTGTTGGGGCAGTATGCAAACTGAAGTGGGTCTAGGATGGCTGGTAAGGTGGAGGTGATATGATCCTTGACTAGTTTCTCAAAGCACTTCGTGATGACAGAAGTGAGTGCTACGGGGCGGTAGTCATTTAGTTCAGTTATCTTTGCCTTCTTGGATACAGGAACAATGGTAGCCATCTTGAAGCATTTGGGGACAACAGACTGGGATAGGGAGCGATTAAAAATGTCCGTAAACACACCAGCCAGCTGGTCTGCACATTCGCACAATGTTAACGCCGTAAAAATAGAAACATACAAACAAACATAGTAACCAGAGTCAGATAGCCAAAAATAGCAACCCACAGACAATTAGACGGTGATAAAGCGTCTGGCTGGTTGTTCTAGAATGTGACCCAGGGGCATAGGGACAGACAGAGCAGAAGCCTTGTTTCTGATCAGTAATAGCTGGGAGCTGGAATGTTATGAGAGGCAGGTCGGGCTAATCCCAGCAGGGATGGAGCAACAGGCCGGGGTGGAGAGGTTAGTTCTGCTCTGCTCCACTGCTCTCCTCTTGCTAACATTCTTACTACTGACTACTGCTATGCCTCTTAATGAACAACAGACAACATGATTGACTGACCGTCACTCTCCCTTTTCGTATCCTCATTCAATAAAGTAGGCCTACTCCCTAATTAGTTAGGCCTACTCCCTGTTCATTCCGTTTATCACTGTCTTTCAGAGAGATTGTATCCCTCACTAACTGGCTCAGCCACTAGCTTGTCTATGGGAGGGATGTAGTACATGTATGGTTTGGGAGTAGCTCAGCCTGGGCTGTTGATGTAGAGGTAACTAGTGTGATGTTCCAGGAAGGGGTGAAAGGGAGTGTTTGTTGAGGCATACCCCACCCCTGTCCAGCGCTAGTCCCAGGCTGCACACAGGCCCTGTAATTGTGGGCTGGGTACGACCCAAACCTGCTCAATCTGCCCCATTCAGACAAACCCTCTTCCATTCCAGTGGGGGGCAGGGGCAGCATTGGTAGGTAACGTGGCAGTGCCAGCAAAGTGGGTACCCTACCCCCACCAACCTTGAGGTAAAGCCCTACGGAGAGGTATTTACTGTACCCAAACGGCCCTCTTCATAACTCTGTAAACACCATGAACTAACACCACCGATCACACTGACCACATCTAGCTATATCACTACAACCACCATGTCAGCCTACACAACCACATCTATATCACTACAACCACATCTATATCACTACAACCACCATGTCTGCCTCCACAACCACATCTATATCACTACAACCACATCTATATCACTACAACCACCATGTCAGCCTACACAACCACATCTATATCACTACAACCACATCTATATCACTACAACCACCATGTCTGCCTCCACAACCACATCTATATCACTACAACCACATCTATATCACTACAACCACCATGTCTGCCTCCACAACCACATCTATATCACTACAACCACCATGTCAGCCTACACAACCACATCTATATCACTACAACCACATCTATATCACTACAACCACCATGTCAACCTACACAACCACATCTATTTCACTACAACCACATCTATATCACTACAACCACCATGTCAGCCTCCACAACCACATCTATATCACTACAACCACCATGTCAGCCTCCACAACCACATCTATATCACTACAACCACATCTATATCACTATAACCACCATGTCAGCCTCCACAACCACATCTATATCACTACAACCACATCTATATCACTACAACCACATCTATATCACTACAACCACCATGTCAGCCTCCACAAGCACATCTATATCACTACAACCACCATGTCAGCCTCCACAACCACATCTATATCAATACAACCACCATGTCAGCCTACACAACCACATCTATATCACTACAACCACATCTATATCACTACAACCACCATGTCAGCCTCCACAACCACATCTATATCACTACAACCACATCTATATCGCTACAACCACCATGTCAGCCTCCACAACCACATCTATATCACTACAACCACATCTATATCACTACAACCACCATGTCAGCCTCCACAACCACATCTATATCACTACAACCACATCTATATCACTACAACCACATCTATATCACTACAACCACATCTATATCACTACAACCACCATGTCAGCCTACACAACCACATCTATATCACTACAACCACATCTATATCACTACAACCACCATGTCAGCCTACACAACCACATCTATATCACTACAACCACATCTATATCACTACAACCACCATGTCAGCCTACACAACCACATCTATATCACTACAACCACATCTATATCACTACAACCACCATGTCAGCCTACACAACCACATCTATATCACTACAACCACATCTATATCACTACAACCACCATGTCAGCCTCCACAACCACATCTATATCAATACAACCACCATGTCAGCCTACACAACCACATCTATATCACTACAACCACATCTATATCACTACAACCACCATGTCAGCCTCCACAACCACATCTATATCACTACAACCACATCTATATCGCTACAACCACATCTATATCGCTACAACCACCATGTCAGCCTCCACAACCACATCTATATCACTACAACCACATCTATATCACTACAACCACCATGTCAGCCTCCACAACCACAACCACATCTATATCACTACAACCACATCTATATCACTACAACCACATCTATATCACTACAACCACCATGTCAGCCTACACAACCACATCTATATCACTACAACCACCATGTCAGCCTACACAACCACATCTATATCACTACAACCACATCTATATCACTACAACCACCATGTCAACCTACACAACCACATCTATATCACTACAACCACATCTATATCACTACAACCACCATGTCAGCCTACACAACCACATCTATATCACTACAACCACATCTATATCACTACAACCACCATGTCAGCCTACACAACCACATCTATATCACTACAACCACATCTATATCACTACAACCACCATGTCAGCCTACACAACCACATCTATATCACTACAACCACATCTATATCACTACAACCACCATGTCAGCCTCCACAACCACACCTATATCACTACAACCACATCTATATCACTACAACCACCATGTCAGCCTACACAACCACATCTATATCACTACAACCACATTTTTATCACTGGAAAAATATATAAATATCTCACACTCTATAACCTCGACAATATACTGTAACTAACTTCTGAAGTGAGGGAAAGCTTTCTTACGTGAGTAGGTAAAAAGTAAATCTACTGTGTTCTGTTAACCTGATCACAGGATGACCTGACCTCACATGACCTCTCTCACAAGGTTACAGTCCATTCCCATGGCCTCACTAACATTACACCACCACCAGGGTGTCCAGCTCTGCCCACCGTTCCCTTCAGGGCAACCACCACGCCAGCCAGAGTAAATAGCCATTTCATCCAGCCATGCAGTTTCCAATATAATTACCCTTCTCTGTGTCCACCCTGTAGCCAGAGCCCAAGAACAGTGAAATTAAATCAATAGAGATTTAAACTCAATAAAACTGGGGCTCACATATTAGGGGTCCATTTTGATTGCAAACATCACCTCTCCCATCACAAGTCTTGGTGGTGAGATCTGATTTCCCAAGAACATGTTTTGAATGGGATCCCAAACATACACAAAACACACATACATCAGCTAAAAACAGAAACAACAATACACAGTTGGGATCAGATGGTTATCACTGGGTCTACCTGGTATCTGTTTTTACCTGAGGACACATTTTCCACTTTCTTCTATAAAAGCCTGCTGACTACTATGATACTAAAGCTGGAAGGCAGAGTGGACTGTGAGAACTACGGAGGTCAGAAGGGTACAGGACAGGCATAGACTAATGTGGATTGATGTGGATCAAGGAGGACTAAGGTGGTACAAAGGATCCTGGTACCAAATAAGCCGCGGTATCTTCCTCCCTTTTTAATAAGCATGGGCCCAGCTCAGAAACCAGGTTTACAAGGTTGTTTTCAAATTCCACTTTGGCATGGGACGCTGACTGGCGCAGGCCTGTTTTGTTTTTCCGTGATTTACTTTAATAAGTTCCTAAATACTGTGCTGTCCTGCTGCTGGCTTTACAGCTTCAGGAATATAAAGAGACTATGAAAACCGAGAGGTAAGAGGACGAGGAGATGGCTTAGGAATAGAGTAGTATTAATTAGATTAGAAGACGGTAGAACGTGGCGCCTGACGGCTTTGTCTCCACTCTGTGTGAGAGAGTTTTTAAACTGTTAGCAGACCACTACTATAGGTCAGAGGTGTGATAAGAGCGAGTGATGAGACTTACTCTCCCTCTCTTGTCCTCTCTGTTTCCCTCGCTCCCCTTCTCCAGCAACCCCTGACCCTGCCATGGTCTGACACGTGTGCACATCCATCCCCGTGTACACTGCTTCCTCTCCTCCTGTCTCCTCAACAACTCTAAACAACACACCTCCAGGAAAGCAGCCCCCCCCCCCCCCCCCCCAGACATTTATAGGACCTGCATGTTTTTTCCTCCAAACACAACTGGCTGTGTTTATAAACCACAGGAGAGAGAGTCAGTGTGTGTTTCTCTCTCTGACAAGACAGTTTATCCCAACAAGTTTGTGGTCATCTCGCCTCAACAGTGTCACCACCCCCTGTTCCACACTCACCTGCAAAACCTAAGCAAACTGAGACAGACCGAGAGAGGAAAAAGTCACTCGCTTTGGTATGGTGTGTGTGAGCAACAAGATCTCTTAGTTTCACTTCGAAATTCGACGTACTACAATTCCGCAAGATACAGGGTTAAAACATTAACAACTCAAAGGGTCAAGTTTAGGTATTCATTCTGAGTAGTTAAGGTTAGGGCTATCATTTAGGGAAGGCTTAAAACAAAATAATTAAAAACAACACGCTGTTGTGGGGGAAAATGTCCATGGGGGAAGTAGGGGGGAGCTGATGGTTTAAGGGTAGAAACTATTGGCCAGTCTTCCAATTTTTGCCATGATGCTCCTGTACTGTCTGAGTGATTGAAGCGGGGAGAACCGGACATGGATTGGGTGGCTGGGGTCCCTGATGATCTTCTTGGCCTTCCTGCGACACCTGGTGTTGTAGGTATCCTGGAAGGCAGGCAGTGTGCATCCAATGGTGCGTTCAGCTGCCACCCTCTGAAGTGCCTTGCAGTCTGTGGCGGTGGAGTTGTCATAACAGGCTGTGATGCAGCCCGATAGTATGCTCTCGATGGTGCTCCTGTAGAACACTATGATGGCCCTCGGGGAAAAGCCACATTTCTTCAGCATCCTGAGGTTGAAGAGTTGCTGTCGTGCATTCTTCACCACGAAGTCCGTGTAGTTAGACCATTTCAGCTTCTCTGAGATGTGTACGCCGAGGAATTTGAAGTTATTGACCGTCTCCACGGCAGCCCCATTGATGAGGATGGGGGTGTGTCCAGCCTGGTTCCTCCTGAAGTCCACAAATAGCTCCTTTGTTTTGCAAACGTTGAGGCAGAGGTTGTTTATCGGGCACCACACCATCAGTGTCTACCTCTTCCTGTAGTCTGTTTAGTTGTTGATAATCAGGCCTACTACTGTTGTGTCGTCAGTGAACTTGATGATGGAGTTGGAACTGTGTCAGACCACGTAGTTGTGGCTACAGAGGAAATACAGGAGGGGACTGAGAACGCACCCTTGTGGGGCCCACATGTTGAGAAACAGTGTCGAGGAGGTAATGTTGCCTACCTTCACCACCTTGGGGTGGCCCTTCCGGAAGTCCAGGACCCAGTTGCATAGGGAGGAGTTCAGACCAAGGGCGTGAGCGTTATAATGGGCTTAGAGGGCACTATGGTATTAAAGGCTGAGCTGTAGTCGAATAGCATCCTCATATTTATTCATTTTTTCCAGGTGGGTAAAGGGAGTGTGCAGTGCAATGGCGATTGTGTCGTCCGTGGATCTGTCAGGGTGGTATGCGAATTGAAAAGGGTTGAGTATGTCGGGGAGGGAGGAGATGATATGGTCTTTAACTAGCCTCTCAAAGCACTTCATGATGATGGAAGTGATTGCTACTGGTTGGTAGTCATTCAGTTTCCCTTTCTTGGGCACGGGGTTGATAATGGACATCTTGAAGCAGGTGGATATAATGTAGTGGCCTGAGCTAGGGAGAACAGCCAGCTGGTCTGCACATGCTCTGAAGGCACAGCTAGGGATGCTGTCTGGGACACAGCCTTGCGAGGGTTAACACGTTAGAACGACTTACAATAAAAAAAAATGTTTTATCACATTTACATAAGTATTCAGACCCTTTACTCAGTACTTTGTTGAAGCACCTTTGGTACAGCATCGAGTCTTTTTGGGTATGACGCTACAAGCTTGGCACACCTGTATTTGGGGAGTTTCTCCCATTCTTCTCTGCAGATCCTCTCAAGCTCTGTCAGGTTGGATGGGGAGCGTTGCTGCACAGCTATTTTCAGATCTCTCCAAGGATGTTCGATGAGGTTAAAGTCTGGGCTCTGGCTGGACCACCCAAGGACATTCAGAGACTTGTCCTGAAGCCACTTCTGCGTTGCCTTGGCTGTGTGCTTAGGGTTGTTGTCCTGTTGGAAAGGAAACCTTCATCCCAGTCTGAGGTTCTGAGCGTTTTGGAGCAGGTTTTCATCAAGGATCGCTCTGTACTTTCCTCCGTTCATCTTTCCCTCGATCCTGACAAGTCTCTCTGCCGCTGAAGAACATCCCCACAGCATGATGCTGCCCCCGCCATGCTTCACCATAAGGATGGTGCCAAGTTTCCTCCAGACGTGACGCTTGGCATTCAGGCCAAAGAGTTCAATCTTGGTTTCTTCTGACCAGAGAATCTTGTTTCTCATGGTCTGAGAGTCTTTAGGTGGCTTTTGGCAAACTCCAAGTAGGCTGTCATGTGCCATTTACTGAGGAGTGGCTTCTGTCTGGCAATTCTACCATGAAGGCCTGATTGGTGGAATGCTGTAGAGATGGTTGTCCTTCTGGAAGGTTCTCCCATCTCCGCAGAGGAACTCTGGAGCTCTGTCAGAGTGACCATCGGGTTTTTGGTCACCTCCCTGACCAAGGCCCTTCTCCCCCAATTTCTAATTATGGCCGGGCAGTCAGCTCTAAGAAGAGTCTTGGTGGTTCCAAACTTCTTCCGTTTAAGAAAGATGGAGGCCACGGTGTTCTTGGGGAGCTTCAATGCTGCAGACATTTTTTGGTACCCTTCCCCAGATCTGTGCCTCGACACAATCCTGTCTCGGAGCTCTACGGACAATTCCTTCAACTTCATGGCTTGGTTTTTGCTCTGTCATCTGCATTTATTTTCAGCAAACTTAACGTGTACATATTTGTATTAACATAAGATTCAACAACTGAGACATAAACTGACCAAATTCCACAGACATGTGACTAACAGAAATTGAATAGTGTGTCCCTGAACAAAGGGGGGGGGGGGGGTCAAAAGTAACAGTCAGTATCTGGTGTGGCCACCAGCTGCATTAAGTACTGCAGTGCATCTCCTCCTCATGGACTGCACCAGATTTGCCAGTTCTTGCTGTGAGATGTTACCCCACTCTTCCACTAAGGCACCTGCAAGTTCCTGGATATTTCTGGGGGGAATGGCCCTAGCCCTCACCCTCCGATCCAACAGGTCCCAGACGTGCTCAATGGGATTGAGATCCGGCCTCTTTGCTGGCCATGGCAGAACACTGACATTCCTGTCTTGCTGGAAATCACTCACAGAACGCACAGAATTTGTTCACTCAACGGTCTAAGGTACTGCATCGCAGTGCCAGCTGTGCCTCTAGAGAACCTGGTTTGAGTCCAGGCTCTGTCGCAGCTGGCCGTGACTGGGAGACCTATGGGGCGGTGCACAATTGGCCCAGCGTCGTCCGGGTTAGGGGAGGATTTGCCTGGCAGGGATGTTCCTGTCCCATCATGCACTAGCGACTCTTGTGGCGGGCCAGACACAATGCACGCTGACACGGTCGCCAGGTGTACGGTGTTTCCTCCGACACATTGGTGTGGCTGGCTTCCGGGTTAAGCTGGTGCTGTGTCAAGAATCAGTGCGGCTTGGCTGGGTCGTGTTTCGGAGGACGCACGGCTCACGACCTTCGCCTCTCCCGAGTCCGTACGGGAGTTGCAGCGATGGGACAGGACTGTAACTACCAATTGGATACCATGAAATTGGGGAGAAAAAGTGGTAATAAAAAAATTCAAATAAACATTTGTTATTTCAGAAAAGGGTCAATGCAGATAATTCGGGTGGCTATTTGATTAACTATTTTGCAGTCTTATGGCTCGGGGGTAGAAGTTGTTCACAAGACTTTTGGTCCCAGATTTAGTGCTCCGGTATTGCTTGCCGTGCGGTAGCAGAGAGAACAGTCTATGACATGGGTGGCTGGAGTCTTTGACAATTTTGATCCACCACCACAATTCATCTCAATAGTATGTTTAATGTGTTAAGATTTTCATCAGTGGAAAGGCCTTCAAATCCATATCACAGACCATTGAACTGATACCTCATGACAAAGGCCTTCATGTGAATTGACAATGTATTTGAGTATTACAGTATACAGTAGGGCTGGGAATTGCCAGGGACCTCACAATACAATATTATCACAATACTCACTATAGGTGCCGATATGCTATGTATTGCAAAATCAATATTCCGATTTTATTGTGATTTGATGTTCGAAACATATTGCTCACCATATGTCTGCTGCAGAGAGACAAGAGAGCCATGAGTGAACGAGTTTTGATCAGTCAGAAATAAAAGTGCTGAAAACATGTTGGCTCAGTATTTAAAAAGAAGATTGAGAACAAGCTCTAGGATAAAAAATACCGGCACAGGTACAGCCGACTAACGGTACCTACAGTAGCAAACAAAATATCAATATAATATCATCCAAAAATAATATCACGAATGTTACTGTATCGTCCCCCCCCCCCACCACCCCATCACTAGTATACAGTATGCCTGAGAACATTGAAACGGCTGACGTGCTTAAGGGATCCTTGGCTTTCATATCCCCACTTTTCCCCTTTGGCAGAGCTTCACGTGTTGTTGGAGCTATGTTCACCACGTCAGTACTTCTCATCTGTGACACGTTTTTGAACTTGTCTCTATTGTTTGCTGTGGCAGCTTGGCTGAGGAGTCAGAACCATTGATGTCAGGAGTTTTCATGTGGCTAGGATTTATTTGTGTGTGTGTGTGTGTGTGTGTGTGTGTGTGTGTGTGTGTGTGTGTGTGTGTGTGTGTGTGTGTGTGTGTGTGTGTGTGTGTGTGTGTGTGTGTGTGTGTGTGTGTGTGGATCTAATGTTTTTCCCAGTCATGGAAGAGAGGACCTTGAGTGTCTCCGCAGGCTCACTCTTTAGACTTAATACCTCAACGTAGCCAGAAATACACACTTTGTACACAAAACTCAAAGCGAACATACTCATAACACAATGCTTATTGCTAGCGCAGGTAAAGAATGAAGTCCGATAGGAGAGGTCATCTCATGCATAGCTTTGTGTTTGGTCTTCCCCTCTGTGTGTTTGGGGTTGAGACTGTGAGTGTCCAGGGGAGAGGGTTGCTGTGCAGTATAGGGAGCAGGCTCTGACTGTCCTCAGTAGAACCTCTCCTCTCCTGGTGAATCAGGTCAGTGTGGTCTGCTGACTGGTCCTGCTGGCGTCAGGCTCTTCTGAGCGTGCTCCGCTCCAGCCGGACACCACAGACTGGGGAAATCCCCCACAATGCTCTACATTCACCCCTTCACTCTAATGAGGAAGGTTCTGGAAAGAGATTGGGGCCCTTGGAGAACGGGACCTAACAGTGACCCAGTGTCCCAGACAGACCGTGTAGAAACACCCTGCCCATGCCAGAGAGTGATTCAGCTTGAACAGCACTTTCCTGTGGTGGACCCTTATCCTGCTGTCTCTACACCTCATCTACCTTTCAGCTTATTTCTCTGTTTTAATAGAGTATCAATGTCTCTCTTTATACTGTTTATGGTGTAGTTACCATTCATTGTAGATACAGTAAGTAGTATTGGACAAAGATCCTTGTACTTTCTGGTCCCTCTCAATACCGTGTGTCTGTGTGCGTGCACTGAGGCTGTAACAGTGGCTGTGTTTCCTGCCTTGTCCCATCAGACACAGGCTCTCTGTTCAGCCCTCTACCAGCTCCACCTCAGTAGAGATTAGCTATCAGCTCATTTGTCACTACCTGCTGAGCACAGGCCAGCAGAGGTCGCAGGCCAGAGGGCGTGTGCGTGTGTGTGCGTGTGTGCGTGTGTGTGTGTGTGTGTGTGTGTGTGTGTGTGTGTGTGTGTGTGTGTGTGTGTGTGTGTGTGTGTGTGTGTGTGTGTTGATCATGAGAGTAGATTGAAGTGTTCATGGTGATTGAACAACCGAGGGCAAAGGGCTTATCTGATTGAAGAGTTAAGGATGAGATAATTGATCCGTTTGAGCTGTAATGGGTGATTGGCCTGTAGAGGGTTAACCCCAGCAGACCCATGCTGTACAGATGGAAACCTAACTGACTGGAATGTGTGTATGTGTGATGATGAATGACCAGTCTGTCTGTGGGATGTTCAGAGCTGATCTGGGCACTATGGGCAGAGCCCTGTTTGCTTGTAGGTTCCTGGGCAGTCTGAATTGGCAGGCAGCAGACTGGTCGCATCCCCTACTGCCCACAGTTCCCTGGATGGGGCACAGACTTCCTCTTTGTGGACACAGGGATGGGATGGGGAGTGTAGGAGTGTTCCCCTCAGGTCGATGGAGAACACGGGCAAGGGGACAAGGGCTCCTCTCTGTAACACCCTGTAATTATACCCAGCTGAGACCCATGAACCCCTCGAGTCATCACCCCACATCTCCCCCTTCCACCTCCTCTCTCCTCCACCCCAGTGCTTACTCATGCCCACCTTTAGACCGCCCTCCCCCTTGCCCCGGGGATGCAACCCACTCACCCATATGGAACAGGACTCCCCCGGTCACTATGGTGACCCCCGATCTCCGTGGTAACTAAGCAGCGCAGGTCAGGCTGGGTCAATCAGAGACGGAATCCTGCCACCCTAGCCCTGTCATTAATTACCAACAATTCCCATGTGCTCTGGTGCAATGTCAACCCATTAAACCCAATCGGATAGGTCCAGGTGAAGTTGAGTGAGATGGGTTTGGCATTTTCATGACACCCTATCTGTCTGCAGCAGGGTGATGTTATGTGTTACGCTAGTCACACAGGTGAATAACCTCTGATGGTGTTTAGGAAACAACAGACTCATGTTAGCCATAACCTGAGCTCACTCTTTGACCTTTTCACTATTCAACAAGGCCTTGGAGTAACTTTTCCCTGGGAGTAGACCTGTAGTGTCCTGTCTGAGTCATTGCAAGGCCTCATGTAGGCAAGAAGATGTAATACTGTTCTCCAAGCATCCAGGAGTCCGGGCCGTGTTTTAGTTAAGCTACCGCTGTGTACAGCGCCAGTCCTGTCCAACATTGTGTGTTTATATGTTTTGACAACGTCGGATTTATCTGCTTTTAAAAGGAAATCTTTGGATGAAAATTTGCATGCCTCTTTTTCTGAGCTTCGTTGACGGGGCAGGTTCACTTCTGTTGTTTCTGGAATCAACTGCAATGAGTTAGAAATTAAACTCATCTGGGGAGTTTTCTGGGGGCGGCCCCCCTGTTACCCCCAACACCCCCCCCCCCCCCCCCCCCCGCACAGTGTGATTGACAGCTGGACACAGAGAGGGGGACATGCCCCAGGCTCTCTGTGTGCTCGGGTCTGGAGATACTTAAAGGCCCAGTGCAGTCAACAAAATGTTTTTTCTGTGTTTTATATACACTGAGTACACCAAACATTCGGAACACCTTCCTAATATTGAGTTCCCCCCCCTCTCAGAACAGCCTCAATTTGTTGGGCATGGTCTCTACAAGGTGTTGAAGGCATTCAAGGGATGCTGGCCCATGTTGACTCCAATGCTTCCCACAGTTGTCAAGTTGGCTGGATATCCTTTGGGTGGTGGACCATTCTTGATACACACGGGAAACTGTTGAGCATGAAAAACCCAGCAGTGTTGCAATTCTTCACACAAACTGGTGCACCGTACCCCATTTAAAGGCACTTAAATATCTTGTCTTGCCCATTCACCCTGAATGGCACACATACACAATCCATGCCTCAATTATCTCAAGGCTTGAAAATACTTATTTAACGTGCCTTCTCCCCTTCATCTACACTGATCTACACCTGGATGTCATGGAAAGAGCAGGTGTTGTTAATGTTTTGTATACTCAGTCTATGTTTCCACACTATGAGGTTGGAATTATACTGTGAATTTGTGAACATGATGATAATGGGCTTTTAGCGTAAGAGCTGTTTGAAAAGACCACCTGAAATCTTGTTTTTGTGGGATGGATTTGTAGCCTGCCTGGTGACATCAGTAATAGACCAATAAGAAAGAGAGCTCCAAACCTCACTGCCAATAACAGCTAGTTTTCAGTTTTCCCCTCCCAACTCAGACCACTCCCAGACAGTCCTAGGAAGAGTCTTGCTTGAGAAATTGCTGTTTGCTAAGAAGCTATTTTTGTCATTTGAAAACAACCACAGTAAGGTACTTAATTGTTACCCAGAAATTATTTGATATTGAGTTTAAAAACGTATGCATTGGACCTTAAAATATCCTGCTATTGCTCCCTCCTATATGCCTCTTTATCCCCACTCTGTTTCTGTAGGCTACCACCTTTCTCCCTCCCTCTCTGTGCCTCCTCCTCTCGCCCCTCTCTTCCTAACCAATCTTTATTTCCCCCCTCTTTTTTTTGCTTGGTTTAAACTTACAGCCTGATTCATGTCATGTGTTGATTGGTAGATATGGGTCCCCTTGTATTCCACAGGGATCAATCTGTTCCTGGAGTATAAATGAAGAACATGCAACCACATACTGTCAGATCTCCTCTCTCTGTGAGCGCTCAATACCAAACCCAGACCAGAGTCGCCTTCAGCAGGAAATATGCATCTATGGTCACAACAATGGCACTCATCTGAATATTATAAAGGTCTGAGAACAATGGTCAAAGCAATGGACATGTTTATCGCTAACACATGTCAAACACAAAGCCCTAAGCCAAAACATGGTTAGTTAAAATGTATGATGCATGGTTGTTATGCATGAATAAAAACAGGTCCAGGTTACATTGGATTAGGTAGGGCTCTGAGTTGGGTTCTAATGCTGAAAATGGTTGAAGATACTGTCTGAGTGAGTTTTTTTTCCCATCGCCTGCCATGATGGAGTGCAGTTTAAACCCAAACTATGCAATACATGGAAAAATACACTCAGGAACACATGTAGGGAAAACCTCACTTATTTCTCTATTTTCCCCCCTCTAGCTTTCATCTGTAGTGAACTCAAATGGCCTCCTCTCTCTGCCTATTGTTCTGACTAGATGAGTAGATACATGTGGGCCTGTTTGTCCCAGTGTTGTTTTCATGGAAATGGCAAAAGAAATGAAAGAAACCCAAAACGAGCCCCAATGCCGAACCGGTGATTATGAGTGGATGGGATGGTGGTGGAGGAGAGGGGGAGTGAGAGGGGGTGGGGTGGCTCATACGCCTGCCATATGCTCCCCTACCTCTCCCTCTCTCCCCCTCTCCCATTTTCCTCTGTTATGAATTATTTAAGATGCTTAGGGCTCACCCTTTCATGTGTGTTTGTGTGTTTGTGTGTGTGTGTGTGTGTGTGTGTGTGTGTGTGTGTGTGTGTGTGTGCGTGTGTGCGTGTGCGTGTGCGTGTGTTATGAGAGCTGCGTTATGAACATCATAGTCCAACAGCAGTGCTGTCTGCTTTGCTCCTCTCCTCTCATCATGGCAGGAGGGTGTCTGTCTGTGGCTGAAAGCCTTTGACATGATGATGGTTTATGGTTACATTGTGTGTTTGGGATCTAAAGTGTGTGTGTGTGTGTGTGTACGGGTGGCCTTGTGTGTTTTTATAAAAGTCACTCAGTGTCATCTAGTGTTCTGGCGCAGACACCAGTTTGTTGAAGGTTAGATGTTTTTAATCAAGCGGTAGTGTAGGTCTCCAATGCTCCGGATACTGAGGTGAAGATGCACCCCCTTCAACAATATAAAGGTCAGAAGTTCAACGGCCCACGCAGGATTTGACATCACCACATTGTACATTACCTTCTGGTGGGTACTCTAACCATTGCTCCACATCCTGCTCATGACATAATAATACAAATATCAAAGTGCAGAATCGACATTATATTCTGCAGCTTTGCATATCTGAGGTTGGCTAAGATGGCTAGAAGATGACGCTGCAGTGGATAGCAGCCGTGATACGGGCTCCTGAACATTTCTGCTTTTTTGTGTGTTTTTTTTAAGCTGATCTTAACTGTTTTTGAACATGATGTCTCTGCCATTATTTTCTATGACCAGAAACAGCTTTTGGACATCAGAACAGTGATCACTATCCTCGATTTGGATGAAAATGAGTCGGCAGCTCTGGACGTTCTGCTTACTCTGGACCAGGTCCTAATCTTGAAAGAGAAGCGGCGGCGAAAGAGAGGCAGGCGAGGCGGCGTCCTGACGAGACTACGTCTGGGAGCAAATAGACCGCCAATGCCCTCTGTTCTATTGGCGAATGTGAAGTCACTGGGGAACAAGCTGAATGAGCTCCGTTCGAAACTATCCTATCAACGGGATGTGAAAAACGGTCATATCTAGGGCTGTTGCGGTGACCGTATTACCGCCACAACTGTGGTCACAAGTCATGAAGACAGTCAAATTCCATATGACCGTTTAGTCACGGTAATTAGGCTTCTCCAAGCTCTGATGTTGCTGATGGTCATTAGTAGCCTACCAAACGTGCTAACTGCCTGGTACTCAGCACTCTATTGTTCCTCTAATCACTCTGACATCAATGCAAATGTGATCGAAAATCAAATCAAACACTTCATGAGCTCATGTTGCGCAACATTTCTATAGGCTATGTAATTGCGGGAGAAAACAGAGTGATGGCCGCTAATAAAAAGTGGAGGATCCCATCAGATTTCTATAGACTAGGCCTACTATATTTATTTCTCAACTTTCCTAATATTAAGCACATTGCTTATATTTACAACAGGATTATAGCCTACCTGGCTGGCATGAAAATAAACCACGGGGTAAAATGTCCTGCATTCGCTATTTAAGGGCATAGACGACATGTATTTCGATACAGGTGCATGATAATGGTCCATTCGAAATCAAAATAAATGTCACATATATTATTTAGCATATGTAAAGACAAGATTAAATCAAGAATAGTCTGATGGGTGACAATATTAGCCTATCACTTGTGAATGATGCCCAGCATAAGAATGAATGTAACAATGTGTGCTGAGAGTCGGGAAGCAAGTTCAGGGAGTGAGTGCTTTAATAAATAAACGCAACTTAGTACAAAACAAGAAACACGAACAATGCACAGGCATGAAATAGAAACAATGACACCTGGGGAAGGAACCAAATGGAGTGATATATATATATATATATATATATATATATATATATATATATATATATATATATATATATATATATATATATATATATATATATATACAACCACTAGCCTATATATATGCTATATATATATATTCAGGGAAGTGACTGAGTCCAGCTGAGTCTGACAACGCGCTAGTGCGCGTAACGATGGTGACGGGTGTGCGCCATAACGAGCAGTCTGGTGACCGAGAGGCCGGAGAGTGACAAATACGTGACAAAGAAACAATGCCTTTTTTTGTGTGACTTTTTCGAATCATAGCCGCACACCTCATGTAGCCTGGCCTAATATATTTTAATAAGGTTTGTATCACAACTAAAGTGGCCAAATAACTTAAAATTGATCACATTAATCCGCTTTACAAGGGGTGTAGAGTCTAACTGGCCTATATAAGCAGCGTGTGAGTTTCACGTTTGGGGAAGATAATATTCACCATTAAAATGCACCTTTATAATAAAAGCATTACATGCATAATTGCATTTGCGGTCACTTTTGATAATGGTGTTTTCCTCTAATGTGCGCAGTGCTGCGCATATAATGTGAAGAAATAGCCTAATAGTTTATCAACATTTTAAGCTAAACGTTCTGATCAGTTGTGTCAGCCTCATTGCTTAAAAAAGTTAATTTTTTTATGCTAGTGGTTGTATTAATTTGGGATCTATCGCGTCCCACAACTGTCCCAGACTATGTTTGGAATATTTATTACTCGCACAAAATAGAATAGGTCAACTTTTGTACTTTGGAGGATAGTAGATTGACATAGACTAGTGCTTTTGCTGTTCGTTAGGCCTACTCATCTTGTCAGCTGACGAAAAGTAAATGTGGAACGTTCTTCCGATATCTTTAATATGCACCTCGGAGTTGTGTCCCCGATGTGTCGGTCTTCACTTGTATGTAGCCTGTGAGAAAGACCCGTTCACGTGACGGAGAGCCGCGTGAGTGACACGGAACCCAAACCAGCTGCGCTCGTGCGCCATCGTGCATACATTTATTTTGTCCTCCCACACCAAACGCGATCACGACATGCAGGTTAAAATATCAACACAAACTCTGAACCAATTACATTAATTTGGGGACAGGTTGAAAAGCATTAAACATTTATGGCAATTTAGCTAGCTAGCTTACACTTGCTAGCTAATTTGTCTTATTTAGCTAGCTTGCTGTTGCTAGCTAATTTGTCCTATTTAGCTAGCTTATTTGTCCTGGGATATAAACATTGAGTTGTTATTTTACTTAAAATGCACAAGGTCCTCTACTCCGACAATTAATCCACACATAAAACGGTCAACTGAATCATTTCTAGTCATCTCTCCTCCTTCCAGGCTTTTTCTTCTTTGAACTTATATGGTGATCTAAACTTTCATAGTATTACCACGATGACTGACAACACAGTTTGTCTTTCAATCACCCACGTGGGTATAACCAATGAGGAGATGGCACGTGGCTATCTGCTTCTATAAACCAATGAGGAGATGGGAGAGGCAGGACTTGCAGCGCGGTCTGCGTCACAAATAGAACTGACTTGTATTTTAGCCCTTGGCAACGCAGATGCTTGTTGACGCGCGCAATAATTGAATGATATAGATTTCTAAATGTATTTTGCGACGCGAGCGGTGTAGTCAGGGTGTGAGAGACGCTTCAGATTGCACAGCACGCTCAGGGAGAAGGGCACAATGCAGCACTCCGGGTCACAAAAGGATGGATTTTTTTTAGGGAGCGTTACGGCCACAAAGGGGATGCCGTCGTGAAATTCGAGGCATTATCAAGTGCTTGTCAAATTGTGAATGAGAGATTATTGGAGTGTGTACAGCCTGTGCAAAAAAACTGAGCAAGGCTCATGCCTTTTAAAGCAACTTTTTTTCATCCGATTAACATTGAGGAGTTTACCACATCAGTCACCAGCTTCATCAACAATACGTGCATTGACGACTTCGTCCCCACAGTGACCATATGTGCATGGTCACTTTCAGTGTCAAAATGCAAGCCGAGATCTACCGGTCCACAATATGGACTTGGTCTTTTACCAAATAGGGCTATCTTTTCTATACCACCCCTACCTTGTTACAACAAAACTGATAGGCTCAAATGCATTAGAAGGAAAGAAATTCCACTAATTAACTTTTAACAAGGCACACCTGTTAATTGAAATGCATTCCAGGTGACTATCTCATGAAGCTTGTTGAGAGAATGCCAAGAGTGTGCAAAGCTGTCATCAAGGCAAAGGGTGGCTACTTTGAAGAATCTCAAATCTAAAATATATTTGGATTTGTTTAGCACTTTTTTGGTTACTACATAAATACATGTTTCATTTCATAGTGTTGATGTGTTCACTATTATCCTGCAATGTAGAAAATAGTAAAAATAAATACAAACTCTTGAATGAGTTGGTGTGTCCAAACTTTTGACAGGTAATGTATGCAACAGTAACCTAATACACTTAACAAAAATATAAACACAGCATGTAAAGTGTTGGTCCCATGTTTCATGAGCTGAAATAACAAATCCTAAAAATGTTCCAATCTCCCAAAAAGCTTTTTTCTCTCAAATGTTGTACATAATGTTGTTTACATTCCTGTTAGTGAGCATTTCTCCTTTGCCAAGAGAATCCATCCACCTGACAGGTCTGGCATATCACCTTGTGTTGGGGACAATAAAAGGCCACTCTAAAATGCGCAGTTTTGTCACACAACACAATGCCACAGATGTCTGAAGTTTTGAGGGAGAGTGCAATCGGCATGCTGACTGCAGGAATGTCCACCAGAGCTGTTGCCAGAGAATTGAATGTTTATTATATTATATATTATTATATATAAGCTGCCTCCAACATTGTTTCAGAGAATTTGGCAGTACGTCCAACCAGCCTCACATCTGCAAACCACGTGTATGGCGTCGTGTGGGCGAGCGATTTGCTGAGTGCCCAATGGAGGCGGTGGGGTTATGGTATGGGCTGGCATATAAGCTACGAACACAATTGCATTTTATCGATGGCAATTTGAATGCAGAGAGATACTGTGACGCCATCCTAAGGCCCATTTCCATTCATCCGCCGCCATCACCTCTTGTTTCAGAATGATAATGCACGGCCCCATGTCGCAAGGATCTGTACCCAATTCCTGGAAGCTGAAAATGTCCCAGTTCTTCCATGGCCTGCATACTCTACTCACCAGACATGTCACCCATTGTGAATATTTGGGATGCTCTGGATCCACTTCCCGCCAATACTTTGCACAGCCATTGAAGAGGAGTGGGACAACATTCCTCAGGCCACAATCAACAGCCTAATCAACTCCATATGAAGAAGATGTGTTGTGCTGCATGAGGCAAATGGTTGTCATACCAGATACGGACCGATTTTTCTGATCCACACCCCTAACTTTTCTGTGACCAACAGATGCATATCTGTATTCCCAGTCATGTAAAAATCCATAGATTAGAGCCTCATTTATTTATTTCAATTGACTGATTTCCTTAAATGAACTGTAACTCTTTTAAATTATTGTGTGATGTTTATATTGTTGTTCAGTGTAAAAACTGTTATGTAGGAATGAGGTTTGCGCAGTAGGCCTACTACATTATCACAGGATATTGGCTATGGATGGCCTGTCAATATTGTTATTTCAGGTGGGATGGGTGTCCTGACTCTTTGTGGTCACTAAAGATCCCATGGCACTTATCGTGAGAGTAGGGCTGTTAACCCCGGTCATACCATCATGATCACCTAATCATCCCCAGCTTCCAACATTGATCCCCGCTCCTCTCCCCTATTCCCCAGGTTGATGCAGTAAATGAGAATGTTCTCGGTCAACTTACTCGGGAAAATAACGGTAAAATAAATAACAATTATTTCAAAACACGAGCTGATAAAGAAAATATCAGTTTTATTGCGTGGTAGGAACATCTGAGCATAAATGAAAAGAATTAGCTTTACTGGACTGATTGTAGGCTACCTCTATCTGATGATCAGTCCTGGAGGAGGGGGGAAGCAGCAGAGGATCCAACAGCAGAGGGTCTGTCTCTCACGGTTCCTGCTCTCTCGTTTCCTCCGGTGAGACTGACCATCAGATGCAGCTAGCCTACAATCAGTCCAGTAAAGCAAATTGTTTAAATGCGGGATCGGTTCAAATCTTTAAAAATGATCACAGTTTGATTTTGATTGCTGTAACAATATAGATATAAAAGTCCCATGATGGTAGTGACTGCCCATTTAATACTTATTAACTATCATTTATTCACATTACTTTACTTTAATCAAATAATTCAGTTGTGTATATTACATTTGTTATGTTTGATGACTTTATTATTTCATTCCAAGTCATCAGCTCATCTCTATAGATCTGCTGCCTATGCTGTCTGACTAAATCACTATCTTAGTAGTTCTTCAACATAAATAAAGAATACTTTTATGACTTCTGAATACCAACTATCAATCACTTAGATCATGTTTTTGTGGGTAGAGTAACTTTCAAAGCAACTGCTCTATCCCTTTCAATCATGCATTCTTACGTAGCAGGTGTAAAAGAAACCCAGACCGGACAAGTAGGCGCGCATTGAATTATGGTCATTCTAGTTAATTACCACGTTTTCTGCTCTAAACTATGTTGAATATTGGCCTGTTGGAAACTACAACTCCCTATTACATCGCACAGTTCGGACTTGATCTGATGTGCCCATTGAGCTTACAGAAAAAGAAAAAAAAAAGAAAATGGAATTTAAATAATTGAACCAACGTCGGTCAATTAGTTTAAAAACCGAAAAACAACCAATCACTCAGTACTAATCGATACACTTGGCTACTCATTCATTGCAGCAGCTGCAGTGCTGATTGTAGTGCCAGTGAAAGTATGGAGAAGCACGTTTTATGTTTTGTAAAAGTATATAAAAACAGCAGCTCTGTGCTGTATTCTTTGACAGTCTCTCTGATCATGGGATTAAAAATGATGAAATCTCACATAGGCTAGTATAAAACGTTGCTGTGGGGTAGTGGAAGCTGCAGACAGTGATTTGAGCTATCCGATTGACCAGCGCAGTAGGCGTACTTGATTTAGCTCTCTGGCTTCACTGGATAGGCAGAGTTTGTCCCTTCAGATCAAATGTTTCAAAATGGGAGTACTTTGCCTACCTGGCGCACAGGGCAGCAGAATCAAGTGCGTTTACCGCCAACGGAGCAAGATTAATAAAAAAATTGAAGCGCAGGGCTTTATCGTTGGCTTTTCTACAGAAATGTTTGCCGATCAACTAGGAATGCCGATTGCAATCGACCGGTTGGTGACCACTGGATTACAGGCGACATCTCAGCGTTCAACACCATAGTGCCCACGACGCTCATCACTAAGCTAAGGACCCTGGGACTAAACACCTCTCTCTGCAACTGGATCCTGGGCTTCCTGATGGGACGCCTCCAGGTGGTAAGGGTAGGCAACAACAAGTCTGCCACGCTGATCCTCAACACTGGGGCCCCTCAGGGATGTGTACTTAGTCCCCTCCTGTACTCCCTGTTCACCCACAACTGCGAGGCCAAACACGACTCCAACACCATCATTAAGTTTGCTGACGACACAACAGTGGTAGGCCTGATCACCGACAACAATGAGACAGCCTATAGGGAGGAGGTCAGAGACCTAGCAGTGTGGTGCCAGGACAACAACCTCTCCCTTAACGTGAGCAATACAAAGGAGCTGATCGTGGACTACAGGAAAAGGCGGGTCGAACAGGACCCCATTAACATCAAAGGGCTGTTAATTGGGGCCTGCCATTCAGGACCTCTATACCTTTATACCAGGCGGTGTCAGAGGAAGGCCCGAAAATGGTCAAAGACTCCAGCCACCAAAGCCATAGACTGTTATCTCTGCTACCGCACGGCAAGCGGTACCAGTGCACCAAGTCTGGAACCAACAGGACCCTGAACAGCTTCTACCCCCAAACCATAAGACTGCTAAACAAGACTGCTTAACAAGACTGCTAAATAGCTAATCAAATGGCTACCCAGACTACCTGCATTGACCCTGTGACTCTCTT
The DNA here is from genome assembly GCF_965601325.2 of Salmo salar. Lineage (NCBI taxonomy): Eukaryota > Metazoa > Chordata > Actinopteri > Salmoniformes > Salmonidae > Salmo > Salmo salar. The sequence goes on from NC_138313.1 coordinate 21,887,903, forward strand.
GCACTGATTCTATGCACACACACTGGACTCAACCCCACACACACTGGACTCAACCCCACACACACTGGACTCAACCCCACACACACTGGACTCAACCCCCCACACACTGGACTCAACCCCCCACACACTGGACTCAACCCCACACACACTGGACTCAACCCCACACACACTGGACTCAAACCCACACACACTGGACTGAAAACAACAACACACACAGTGGACACAGTGGACTCAACATGCATACTGATGCCACACTCACACACACACACACTCACACACACTTTCACATACACTACCGCAACTGTCTATTATCTATCCTGTTGCTTAGTCACTTTGCCCCTACCTACAGTATATGTACATAGCTACCTCAATTACCTCGTACCACTGCACATCAACTCAGTACTGGCACTTCCTGTATATAGCCATGTTATTTGTACTCGTTATTGTTATTCATTATTCACTGTGTATTTATTCCTTGATTCACTATTTACATTTTTTTCTGTTTTTTTTATCTTTAAGTCTGCATTGTTGGAAAAGGACCCATAAGTAAACATTACTTAGTCTACACCTGTTGTTTATGAAGCATGAGACAATTATTATTATTATTATTTGAAATGTGTTTTTGTGCTCATCCATTCTACCAGTTGTCTCTGTACAGCAGTGCGGTTCCTACTCCAACTCAGAATTGTATTTTCACAAATGTTTGATCTCTCCATCTCAGTGCCTTGCCTTGTGCCTACACTATCACTCTTTTAAATTTCAGACGTTTGATCTCTCCATCTCTCTTTTTTACCCTCTGTGTCTGGAGCGGTAGGAGACTTCCAGGATGGAGAGAGAGAGAGAGATGGAGAGAGAGAGAGATGGGGGAGAGAGAGGGGAGAGAGAGAGAGATGGAGAGAGATGGAGAGAGAGAGAGATGGTCCTCAGGCACTTCCTTGCGGTGCTTGGCTGCACTTTTATTATTTCGTCATGGTCTGTTTAGGGTCTAGCGTTTTTGATACAGTCCTAACTCAACACTGTATGGCAGACCAATGTAAGATACAGTCCTAACTCAACACTGTATGGCAGACCAATGTAAGATACAGTCCTAACTCAACCCTGTATGGCAGACCAATGTAAGATACAGTCCTAACTCAACCCTGTATGGCAGACCAATGTAAGATACAGTCCTAACTCAACCCTGTATGGCAGACCAATGTAAGATACAGTCCTAACTCAACCCTGTATGGCAGACCAATGTAAGATACAGTCCTAACTCAACCCTGTATGGCAGACCAATGTAAGATACAGTCCTAACTCAACTCTGTATGGCAGACCAATGTAAGATACAGTCCTAACTCAACCCTGTATGGCAGACCAATGTAAGATACAGTCCTAACTCAACCCTGTATGGCAGACCAATGTAAGATACAGTCCTAACTCAACCCTGTATGGCAGACCAATGTAAGATACAGCAGGATGCTAGAGAGGGAGATTGAAGGAGACGGGTGATTGAAGAACAGTGATTGAAAGAAAATAGGAATGGAAAGATACTGTAAACAGGCGTTCAAAGATGAAAAATTTGTAAGTGAAACATAGTGAAAATGTTGATGGAGGAGAGACCATGTGGGTTATCAGACCAGTTACCGGGCGGAGTGAAATGGAGCAGAGAGCTCTTAGTTGTCTCCATAACGTGGTGATGTTTTTAAGGCTTGTTTAGGGGAGGTTTGGAGAGTTGTTGGAGGCTGGATGGGGTATTAGTGATGTGTTTAGCATCTGGTCAGGAAGAGGAGATGATCAGGACGGATGAGGAAGAGGCATTTTCACGGTATGGAGACGAGGGAGGTTCAGGGTTTTCCCCAAAGAATATAAGAGAGGCACTTTTATTTTTATTTTTTAATATTTAACTTGATTTGTTATCGTACAAGGCCCTTTTTTTGCTCTAGATTGCAGGAAATGGCAAATCTCTGAGTCCAAAGGGGATTCAAAAATGGTGAACCAATGCGGGGTTGCAGTCTGAACACGGACATTTATACAATCAGAGTGTCAGGACTCCAACAAAAACTATTCTATCACAACCTGTCGTTGAGGTTTGACCAAAGGCTTCACCTTGAACATA
>NC_138313.1:21895000-21912500 GCF_965601325.2 Salmo salar
TGTTGCAGCCGAGCTTCACCAATTCCCCCCTGTCTCCAAACACTTGGATGTTTATATGTAGAACTTGAGGTTATTGAACTTGAAGTTCATGACATAAACTTCAAGTATTTTCGCATATGGATTATTGAGCAATGGAGAACTGTGCCATAGATTCTGTAGATTACAATATGGAGTTTAGTACAATATGGAGTTTAATACAATATGGAGTTTAGTACAATATGGAGTGTAGTACAATATGGAGTTTATGGTCATGTGTGTTATGTTCTAAAAAGTGTGTTTTGATATGTCATAGTGTGTGTGGTGTGCCTGGCCGTCTGAGGTCTAAGTGCGGCCACAGTGACCAGTGTGTGGCTAGTGGCGGTGACATGGTGGAGCGTGGGGGCTGTGTGTCGCGTGTGTCTCTGTTTGTGTCCTGTATACAGTCTCCACTAAATTACAGCCTCTGAACACAAACACACACACACAGAGAGAGAGAGGGAGACTCTGAAAGAGAGAGACATTCTGAAAGAGAGAGACATTCTGAAAGAGAGAGACATTCTGAAAGAGAGAGACATTCTGAAAGAGAGAGACATTCTGAAGGAGAACGAGAGAGAGATTCTGAAGGAGAACGAGAGAGAGATTCTGAAGGAGAACGAGAGAGAGATTCTGAAGGAGAACGAGAGAGAGATTCTGAAGGAGAACGAGAGAGAGATTCTGAAGGAGAACGAGAGAGAGAGATTCTGAAGGAGAACGAGAGAGAGAGATTCTGAAGGAGAACGAGAGAGAGAGATTCTGAAGGAGAACGAGAGAGAGATTCTGAAGGAGAACGAGAGAGAGATTCTGAAGGAGAACGAGAGAGAGAGATTCTGAAGGAGAACGAGAGAGAGATTCTGAAGGAGAACGAGAGAGAGATTCTGAAGGAGAACGAGAGAGAGATTCTGAAGGAGAACGAGAGAGAGAGATTCTGAAGGAGAACGAGAGAGAGATTCTGAAGGAGAACGGGAGAGAGATTCTGAAGGAGAACGAGAGAGAGATTCTGAAGGAGAACGAGAGAGAGATTCTAAAATAGATTCTGGAAGAGAGAGATTCTGAGAGGGAGAGAGAGATTCTGAAAGAGAGAGATTCTGAGAGAAAGAGAGAGCGATTCTGAGAGAGAGAGAGACATATTCTGAGAGACAGACAGACAGACATATTCTGAGAGACAGACAGCCAGAGAGAGAGAGAGGGATTCTGAGACAGACAGACAGAGAGAGAGAGAGGGATTCTGAAAGACAGACAGACAGAGAGAGAGGGATTCTGAAAGACAGAGAGATTATTGAGCATGTGGATTATTGAGCAATGGAGAACTGTGCCATAGATTCTGTAGATTAAAATATGGAATGTAGTACAATATGAAGTTTAGTACAATATGGAGTTTAGTACAATATGGAATGTAGTACAATATGGAGTTTAGTACAATATGGAGTTCAGTACAATATGGAGTTTAGGGTCATGTGTGTTATGTTCTAAAAAGTGTGTTTTGATATGTCATAGTGTGTGTGGTGTGCCTGGCCGTCTGAGGTCTAAGTGCGGCCACAGTGACCAGTGTGTGGCTAGTGGCGGTGACATGGTGGAGCGTGGGGGCTGTGTGTCACGTGTGTCTCTGTTTGTGTCCTGTATACAGTCTCCACTAAATTACAGCCTCTGAACACAAACACAGAGAAAGAGAGATTCTGAGAGAGAGAGATTCTGAGAGAGAGAGATTCTGAAAGAGAGAGATATTCTGAAAGAGAGAGAGATATTCTGAAAGAGAGAGAGATATTCTGAAAGAGAGAGAGAGATATATTCTGAAAGAGAGAGAGATATTCTGAAAGAGAGAGAGAGATTCTGAGAGAGAGAGAGAGAGAGAGAGTTTTTGAAAGAGATATTCTGAAAGAGAGATATTCTGAAAGAGCGAGAGAGAGATTCTGAGAGAGAGAGATTCTGAGAGAGAGAGAGAGAGATTCTGAGAGAGAGATTCTGAGAGAGAGAGAGATTCTGAGAGAGAGAGAGATTCTGAGAGAGAGAGAGATTCTGAGAGAGAGAGATTCTGAGAGAGAGATTCTGAGAGAGAGATTCTGAGAGAGAGAGAGATTCTGAGAGAGATTCTGAGAGAGATTCTGAGAGAGATTCTGAAAGAGAGAGAGAGAGATTCTGAAAGAGAGAGAGAGATTCTGAAAGAGAGAGAGAGATTCTGAAAGGGAGAGAGAGATTCTGAGAGAGATTATGAAAGAAAGAGAGAGAGATTCTGAAAGAGATTCTGAGAGAGATTCTGAGAGAGAGATTCTGAGAGAGAGATTCTGACAGAGAGATTCTGGGTGAAAGAGAGAGAGAGAGATTCTGAAAGAGAGAGAGAGAGAGATTCTGAAAGGGAGACAGACAGGCAGACGGACGGACGGACGGACGGACGGACGGACGGACGGACGGACGGACGGACGGACAGACAGGGATTCAGACTGGCAGACGGACAGAGCGAGAGGGATTCAGACTGGCAGACGGACAGAGCGAGAGGGATTCAGACTGGCAGACGGACAGAGCGAGAGGGATTCTGACTGGCAGACGGACAGAGCGAGAGGGATTCTGACTGGCAGACGGACAGAGCGAGAGGGATTCTGACTGGCAGACGGACAGAGCGAGAGGGATTCTGACTGGCAGACGGACAGAGCGAGAGGGATTCTGACTGGCAGACGGACAGAGCGAGAGGGATTCTGACTGGCAGACGGACAGAGAGAAAGGGATTCTGACAGACAGACAGACACGACAGAGAGAGAGGGATTCTGACAGACAGACAGACAGACAGACAGACAGACAGACAGACAGACAGACAGACAGACAGACAGACAGACAGACAGACAGACAGACAGACAGACAGACAGAGAAAGAGAGGGATAGATTCTGAAAGACAGATAGACAGAGAGATGGGGATAGATTTCGAAAGAGCAAGAGATTGGCAGAGATAGCTGTTGATTGGCAGACAGTTGATGTGTGTCCCTCCCTCAGTGGGGTTGAGGGAGGTGGTCTGTCCCTGCCTCTCTGCCACTAGTCTGACTTTGAATGAGTCCCTAGCCGAGGAGTGTGTCCAGGCCAGGCCAGCTGAGCGGAAATGGCCTGGTCTCAACACACACTGTTGTTTGGAAATGCAAGCCTCATTTAAAGGGGAAGATATACGGCCCCAAGTTTCTATAAATGTAACAGGCAACAGGCTGATGGGCCCAAGCAGGCTTCACCTTACCTTTAAGAGCTTTTCCATCCTCCTTCTGGAGTCCCTATCACTCCATCTCTCTCTTTTTTTTCTTTCTAAGTGTAAATGTATCCAACAATCTGTCTTTCCATATCCACTTATCTCTCAACATATTTTTCCTCATGTTTCTTTTTATTTTCCTATCCATCTCAACCCTCTTTTTCCCTCACTTGTTTTTTTTTCCACAAGTCATTTATTTTCTCTTACACTTTTCTCGCTCATTTTGTTGCCATGTCCATTTTGAGTCTCTTTACCAGGTCTTATTGTATAATGTGTGTTGTTGTTGTTTGTAAGCATGTCCCAGAGCCTAACCATGGGGGGACAGATCCTAATCATGGGGGGACAGATCCTAACCATGGGGGGACAGATCCTAATCATGGGGGACAGAGCCTAATCATGGGGGACAGAGCCTAACCATGGGGGGACAGATCCTAATCATGGGGGACAGATCCTAATCATGGGGGACAGAGCCTAATCATGGGGGACAGAGCCTAACCATGGGGGACAGAGCCTAATCATGGGGGACAGAGCCTAACCGTGGGGGACAGAGCCTAACCGTGGGGGACAGAGCCTAACCGTGGGGGACAGAGCCTAACCGTGGGGGACAGAGCCTACCCGTGGGGGACAGAGCCTACCCGTGGGGGACAGAGCCTACCCGTGGGGGACAGAGCCTACCCGTGGGGGACAGAGCCTACCCGTGGGGGACAGAGCCTACCCGCGGGGGACAGAGCCTACCCGCGGGGGACAGAGCCTACCCGCGGGGGACAAAGCCTACCCGTGGGGGACAGAGCCTACCCGTGGGGGACAGAGCCTACCCGCGGGGGACAGAGCCTACCCGTGGGGGACAGTCAGCACAGTGACTGACTGACTCTGACTGCTTCAAAGCAGAGCCTTTGATCCTCTCCAAAGGGCCATTTTAGGTGCTGTAAAAGAGCCGGTGGAAGTACGACATGTTTTCCAGGAGACGTTAAGGAGATTCCCTGATAGACGGCTCACCGTCTCAACCCTAGTTGATCTCACTAATTGAGAGAGCGGAAGTAGTTAAAAGACAATATACTCTGGATTAGTAGTGGCCTGTGCACTGTAAACTTGGGGAAAACGGCAAGCCTGCATTTAGAAACACAGATGGAAAGCGGTGAATAAAGATGCTGCAGAGCGTTGAGGCACAGGGACTGTCCTTATGTCTACGGTGCGTTTCCTTTATTGTCTGTGTAGGTACGAGTGGAGCTATTCCAATGCAAATCCAATTCCATTTCCCTTCTCTGCTCGCGTCTCTTATCTCCCTCTTGGTTTTATGTTAATAGCAGGATGGCCCGAATGCAAATGAGTGTCGGATATAGAAAGCAATGACCTGTTTGTGCATTTCAGTACACGCACGCACACACACACACACACACACACACACACACACACACACACACACACACACACACACACACTAGAACCACTGTGTATAGGTAAGAGCTGGGAGCAGTTTCTCAACCATTCTTCCTCATTTCATCTACATTATGAGTGTGCTCAGTGCCAGTGGCCACAGTGTTTATATTCTAATTTCCGCTCTCCTCTTGTAAAGACTGTGTTTGATATCCACACCTCTCACACAGGACCGAGCTATGGCCCTAAAAAGAGACAAAGGGATTCACTTTAGTTTTCCATTTCCGACAGGACTTCACACAAATGTCCATCTTCTGATAAACAGAGAGATTCCGGTGAACCGGGCTAGAATTCATCATGGTTGTCACCGTGGGTCACAGTGTGCTGAGTGTGTATGTGTGTGCTGTGTCTGGTTTTTGCGGGTTGTTTACGTGTTCAAAGCTCTGCCTCTCTTTGGAGTCCGGCTGCAGTTGATTATGGTTTTTCAATTTCTTCTCCAACAAATCAATAAAAAGCAAACCATGCTCACTGTAATTTAGCTCCGAGAACTTCATCATTGTCTCTTCACCTCAATATTTCTGCTTTATGTTGTCAGCGAGTTGCCTGTCTCGCTTCCAGCTGCGTATGTCTGGTGTGAGTTTGTGAATGCAAATTGTTGTGGGAGCCTGCCGTGTGTGCGCTGTGTGCGCGTGTGTGCGCGTGTGTGCGCGTGTGTGCGTGCGCGTGTCTGCTTCAGTCAAATTCAAACTAGTTTTTCATCCTCGTAGCCATAGTAAAGGCAAGCTGTCAGTCATCCAATGAAAAGTGACTCTTGACCAGTGTAGAGCGTCCTGCTCTGAACCTCCTCGACCTGTCCCCTCCCTCTTCTCCCCCCTCTCCTCCCTCTCTGCCCCTGGGCCCAGAGAAAGGTTGATTGTGCAGCAGCGAGCGTTTGGCGCCTGGTTCTGGTTAGCTGAGCTCCATCTGAAACACTCACCTTCCTCTAGGGGCTGCATCTGGAGTTGATTTCCTGTTCGGGCTGGCTGCACTGCGCCGGCCAGGGGTGGGGTTTGGCCCCAGCCCTGTGATTGGGTGAGATGGAGGCTTTATGAACCCCAGGATGGATGGAACTGCCAAACACTAGTCTGTCAATCACTGACCTAACTGACAGCACCAGACCAGAGAGAGTGTTTGATTGGTGCAGATTGCCAAGCAGTTAATGTCCCCGTATCTATCAGAGACTTCATGATGCTTCTGTCTCTCGTCACTGTGGGGGTATCAGCTCTCAACATTTTATCATAGGATACTCTTAGAAAAAAAGGCTTCCGAAAGGGTTCTTCGGCTGTGCTATCTAAGATGCTATCTAGAACCTAAAAGTTTTCTTCGGCTGTCCCCGTGGGGGAACCCTTTGAAGTACCATTGTTGGTTCCAGGGATAACCCTTTTTGGTTCCAGGGATAACCCTTTTGGTTCCAAGTAAAAATGTTTTGGGTTCCATGTAGAACCTTTTCGACAGAGGGTTCTACATGGAACCCAAAATGGTTTTCCCTGGAACCAACAATGGTTCTTCAAAGGGTTCTCCTATGGGGACAGCCGAAGAAACCTTTTAGGTTCTAGATAGCACCTTGTTTTCTAAGAGTGTATTCTTAGATAGTTATTTATTTCTTCTTTCAATGGAAATAGTATGTCACGTTAACAAACTGTATAGTAAGTGGCATTATTTCAGTAATTGCGCGTCCTAATATTACCATTGTTTTGACAGTATTTAAGCGGTTATTCTGTAATTGTGTGTAATGATGGCATTTAGGGCATGGCGACAGGACCAGTCGATCCAGTAATGGTGTGTAATAATAACGTTAGCGTTTAGCGAGCAGGCTACAGCTTCCTGTTATTACTGCAGTAATGGTCTGGTATTGGGCTGCCCTCACTACAGCCACTAAAATACATCTCTTTTTACAGACTGAACCTAAAACTTTACATGGAATTAGCAGCATACTTTTAGAGCCTGTCGTGTGGAGACTTTTATAGTGACAGGCAGGCTGAGGGGAAGGGCTCGGTCAGAGAGGGGGCTCGGAGGTGCGAGGATGGGGGTACAGGGGCAGGGATGTCTGGCTCCAGTTGAGAGATGTCACTCTGGTAGGACCAGTTAATGCTCTATCAGAATTCCACCTTGGCTTGGCGCTGAGTGTCTGTCAGAGCCATTTCCATTGTGTAATGAAACATAATATGGACTATGTCTGTAAACCTGTTTCATGAAGTCCTCTGTTCGGTTGTAAGAGTGGTACTGTACCTCTACAGTGTGAACCGTAGTGCACTGATTGAGTTCCAAGCATTGTAGAGATTAGCTGTGGTGTGTGTGTGTGTGTGTGTGTGTGTGTGTGTGTGTGTGTGTGTGTGTGTGTGTGTGTGTGTGTGTGTCATATCAAAAGCTGTTGTCAGCTGGTTGCTGGTGCCAGGACAGGACATGGAGGTTTTCGTATGGAGCTTGTGTGTGTGTGTGTGACAAACACACAAAACACTCATCTCTACAATGCTTGGAACTCAATCACTCATCAATCACTCTTTTATATGTCTCCTGAAGACAAAAATCTCAAAGGATAAAGAGTGAGTGAGCGGAGAGATTGATGCAAAAAGAAAGAGTAAGAGTGAACGTGGGCTTGAGAAGAAGCAAAGGTCCAGTGAAAGTCAGAAGTGGGAGGTAGAACAACAGAAACAGGGGGGGGTGAGACAGGAAAGCTGGATACACACAGACACTCACTGGAGTTCAACCCTCCACAGAGCTCATGACTACAGGTCAGAGTTAATGTCACGTAGAGTCTGTCTTATGAGTAAGGTGAGGAGTTCCTCCTGGGCAGCTCATGTGGAAAGACTCCAGGGGGCCATAGAACCCATTTCCCTCCACTTCACCTGCTTCCTCAACCAAGCCAAGCTGTTCTCAGCCTCATGTGGTTGCTGCTGACCATCCTCTCTGCAGGCTACAGGACAGATGAGCTCCTGGACATGTGTGGACTGACTGAGCAGCAGGAGATCCATGTCCGCTGAAAGTAGAGAGTGATGACAGAGACGAGGTGTTTACGCTGCTCGTCTTACCGTGAAACCCTGAAACCTCTTTGCTTCTCTCTCTTTCTCCTCACAGTGGAGAAAGAAAGGGAAAGAGCCCAAACATTGTCTGGCAAAAATGTGGAAGTGTGGCCTCGGAGATGTATTGGATTATGCCGTGTTTAAGGAGAAAAAGGTGTTCTGTGACTTAGTTTGTGTGTTTGAATACCCCCTGAGGGTGGTGGTTGGCTGGGGCTGAGGACTAGCTAGAAGAGAACTGGTGCTCTGACACACTACAGTCATACATCTCATGTACTTTAAAAATTAGATCTCCTAGACGGATATCAAGCACTTTAAGACAGGGGTTTTCACCTGTAGAACTAGAGGGTAGTAGTACCAACTGTCCGGGTTTGGCCAGGGTGGGACGTCATTTGTAAATAAGAATTTGTTGCCTAGTTAAATAAAGGTTCAATTAAAATGTTAAAAACGGTGATGTTCGTTGGATCATTGTTCACGGAGTAAGACCAGATCCGGATTCACACACAGACAGTCAGTTCAGTACTGTTGCTGGTCCAGATCGTGTTGGGTCTGATTCGCCACTCCCTGGCCCAGAACAGGGTTGTAATGTATCGGACACTGGATCCCCTCAGTGGACCAGACCAGGGCTCAGAGTTTGGAGCAGGGTAGGAAGAGAGTCTGTTTGTCTTGGTTTGGAGGAACGTTGAGGTCTTAACACACAGCTCAGTCAATAAAATGTCCATCTATACACAGAGGCATCCGACTACAGCTCTAGCAGATTCCCCTCACTCTTTCTCTTGTTCTTTCTCTCTCTCTTTCTCTCTCTCTCCTTCTCTCTCTTTCTCACTCTTTTGTACAAAACACACACTTGTGTGTATGATCTCAGCCTGGCTGTTAGACTGTGTATCGTTCTGTTTAAGAGCCTAGGGTCCACATCACGTGGGCCAGGACTGGCAGAACCAGCATGGGAGCAAACTCACTCACAACAACACAGAGAAACTGGTCACTTCTCCTAAACAGTACACAAACACACACCCTGTGTCTGTGCATGCAAATGATCAGGTAAATGATGTCTAATACACATTTGCATGATAAAAAAAACGAAATGCAAAATGGAGAGGAGTAAACAATAATGAATTTACATACAACTGGATTACTCATAGTCGTAAAATAAGCAAACGCAAAAACATGCCTCTAGACAATCATTGACGTTGTCTTGCTAGCTGTTGTATGTGTGTGGGGATTTGATGTGTTTTGTGTTACTCAGCTTGTAGTTTCTACTTCGTATCTCTAAAATGTGTCTTGTGTCCTCTGTGTGTTGCAGGCTCTCGGAGACTCTGACTTTGCTGGTGTTCTGAGGCAGCTGCTGCCCCTGATGAAGCCTCGCGGTGAGGAGGGGTCCAGCCCAGAGTCCAGTTCAGGTTCTCGGTCGGGGGAGGAGGAGTGTGGTCCAGATGAGCTGCTGGTGCTGCTGGTCTACCTGTACTCCCTGGCTGGAGAGGCCCAGCCTGCAGACGATGAAGAGGTGGAGAAGGTGGAGAGGGAGCTGATTGGAGCGCTCACCCTGGTCATCACCAGAGAGACGGAGCTCAGCCCGCTGCTGCAGAAACTCACCGGTTAGGAGGGTGGGGGGGGGGGGGGGGGGTGGGGGTCTTACAGCTGACTGAGTGCGGTCTTGGTGCCAGCATCTGTCTGTGGTGGTAAATAAACAGCCACGAAAAGTATGGCTGAAAACTCTCTAGGCAAGTAGTGTGGCCTGCAATTTATCACAATACAATATACTCTACTTCAGGCAAGCAAAAGAGACTTCCTTAGATTTCGTGCACCAGCTGTTGTTTACAAATATGCACAGACCGCCCCCCCTCGTCTTATCGGAGTGTGCTGTTCTATCTTGCTGGTGCAGCGTATATCCCACTAGCTGAATATCCATGTCGTCATTCAGCCACTATTCCGTGAAACAGGATATTACAGTTTTTGATGTCCCGTTGGTAGGATATTCGTGATCGTACCTCGTCTAGTTTATTGACCAATGATTGCACGTTGGCGAGTAGTATTGACGGTAACGGCAGCTTTCCCACTCGCCTTCTCCGGGTCCTCACGAGGCATCCGGCTCTTTGTCCTCTGTACCTGCGTCGCTTCCTCTTGCAAATAACGGGGATGTCGGCCCTGTGGGGTGTTTGGAGAATGTCCTCTGCATCCTCCTTGTTGTAGAAGAAATCCTCGTCTAATCCGAGGTGAGTAATCGCTGTCCTGATATGCAGAACCTCTTTTCAGCCATAAGACACGGTTGCAGAAACATTATGTACAAAATAAGTTACAAATAACGCGGAAAAAAAACACTTAGCACAATTGGTTGGGCGCCCGTAAAACTGCTGCCATTTCTTCCGGCGCCATTTTGGTCTTATTGTTGTTTTTTTTCTTCCATATTAGCATTGACATGAAATCAGTCAAAACACATCAGAACAAGACATGATATCAAGAAATAGATCAAACGAGCCACCTACGTTTCCCCTCATGGAAGCTTCTTGTCATTGGTGCTATCTGACCGTTCAGAATTATAACAACACGCGGCTTCCAGCCACAACGCGCGAGCATCGTTTCCGTGAGGTTGTCAGCCAACCCGTCTATACTGATATCAGAATGACCCCAGTTACTTAACTGTTCATATGGTAAGTATTTCATTGTATTTCATTTAACCTTTATTTAACTTAACCTCTTGGGGCTAGGTGGGACGCTAGCGTGCCACCCGTGGTGCACTCCATCAACAGCAGGTGCATTTCAAGAGCGGCAAATTTGAATCCAAATAAATGTCAAAATTCAAATTTTTCAAAAATACAACTATGTTACACCATTTGAAAGATAAACATCTCCTTAATCTAACCACGTTTTACGATTTCAAAAAGGTTTTACGGCGAAAGCATAAATTTAGAGTATGTTAGGACAGTACATTTACAAGAGTTGTGTGTAATGTTTTGTCAAGTCAAAGACAGGGTCACCAAAACCATAAAACCAGCTAAAATGATACACTAACCTTTTACAATCTCCATCAGATGACACTCCTAGGACATTATGTTAGACAATGCATGCATTTTTAGTTCTATCAAGTTGATATTTATATCCAAAAACAGCGTTTTACTATGGCATTGATGTTGAGGAAATCGTTTCCCTCCAATAACCGGCAGTCAAGTCAGCGTCACAAATTAAATAATTAAAATTAGAAAACATTGGTAAAATATTATATTGTCATTTAAAGAATTATAGATTTACATCTTTTGAACGCAATCAACTTGCCAGATTTAAAAATAACCTTACTGGGAAATCACACTTTGCAATAATCTGAGCACTGTGCCCAGAAAAATACGCGTTGCGATACAGACTAGACGTCATGTTGGGGAGATCTAAAATCGAAAATACTATGTAAATAATCCATTACCTTTGATTCTCTTCATCAGATGTCACTTCCAGGTATCACAGGTCCATAACGAATGTAGTTTTGTTCAAAAAAGCTCATCATTTATGTCCAAAAATCTCCGTCTCGTTAGCACATGATGTAAGCCAGCCGGACTTCTCGTCATGAACGAGGGGAAAAAATATATTTCCGTTCGTTCAAACATGTCAAACGTTGTATAGCATAAATCATTAGGGCCTTTTTTAACCAGAACATGAATAATATTCAAGGTGGACGAATGCATACTCTTTTATAACGTATTGGAACGAGGGTACCCAACATGAACTAGCGCGCCAGGTGTCTAATGGGACATCACCGTTCCATGGCTCTTGTTCGGTCAGATCTCCCTCCAGAAGACTCAAAACACTTTGTAAAGGCTGGTGACATCTAGTGGAAGCAATAGGAAGTGCCAAAATATTCCTAAACCCCTGTGTTTTTCAATGGGATAGGTTTAAAGTCAATACAACACATCAGGTATCCACTTCCTGTCAGAAAATGTCTCAGGGTTTTGCCTGCCAAATGAGTTCTGTTATACTCACAGACACCATTCAAACAGTTTTGGAAACTTTAGAGTGTTTTCTATCCATATATAATAAGTATATGCATATTCTAGTTACTGGGTAGGATTAGTAACCAGATTAAATCGGGTACATTTTTTTTATCCAGACGTGCAAATGCTGCCCCCTAGACCCAACAGGTTAAGTAGAGATGGAGAAGGCGCTTGTTGTTTATATCTCTGTGCTGCTGATGGCAGGAGGACTCTTTCAGAGACTTCACACCCCATCTCTCTCCCCGCTTCACACAAACACTCAGACACACACCCTGTCAGGTCACATGTAACAGACTACACAAACACTGAGGCCACTGTGGGAACCTGCTGCAGAATCACAGGGTGAGCGAGAGTGTGTGTGTGTGTGTGTGTGTGTGTGTGTGTGTGTGTGTGTGTGTGTGTGTGTGTGTGTGTGTGTGTGTGTGTGTGTGTGTGTGTGTGTGTGTGTGTGTGTGTGTGTGTGTGTGTGTGTGTGTGTGTGTGTGTGTGTGTGTGTGTGTGTGTGTGTGTGTGTGTGTGTGTGCGCGTGCGTGCGTGCGTGCGCACCCTTTGACCTCACGCCTGGTGCCTGTGTACTATCTTAGCTTTGCTGAGCCCTGCCCACATGCACTGTACTTTGTGAAAACATTACAGTCTAGAGGTCTGAGCTGGTCTCTCTGGAACTGGTCCAGGGGTGGATTGGACATTTGTCAATTCTGACAAATGCCAGATGTTCTGGACAATTTTTGAGTTAGGTGGGCTGGTCAAAATTGGCACACACAAAAATGTTTTTTTGTATAAAACTAAAACTAAAGCCTGTGAGCCTGTTAAGATTTTTGCGAAATTTCGCTGTTACACTGATCTATAATGAGCTTTTGGCAGATCAGTGGGTGAAGGCCGGCCCGTTTTTCTGATAGGCTGAACTGAGGTCACACATTCAAAGTCAAACGCGGCATCAGCAAAGAGACCTTCTCCAACTCTGTCATCAGTTGGATAGCCATGATCACTGATCGTAGGAAAACGGAACGGGTGCCTTTAAACATAGAAAGAGCACGTTCTACACTGTCACCTCACTCAAAACGTCCTATTTTGGGGGGGTGGCTAAAACTGTGATTTGGTCAAACAGTAATGTGCCTTGTCCTCATGGTTCCTCTAATGAAAGTGTCTGCCATGTGCCCTGGCTGGGGCCTGCTGCTGTGATGAGCGAGCCACTCTCCTCTCTCCCCATGCACTCGAGAGAAAAAAATCATTCTGATAGTATAACATTTTTAAAAAATGCAATTGCGGGAAAAACACAGCTTTGGCAGCTTCGTCCCCTTGTCCCAGTCGAAGAGAGGAGGGTCCCAGTCGAAGAGAGGAGGGTCCCAGTCGAAGAGGGGAGGGTCCCAGTCGAAAGAGAGGAGGGTCCCAGTCGAAAGAGAGGAGGGTCTCAGTCGAAAGAGAGGAGGGTCCCAGTCGAAAGAGAGGAGGGTCCCAGTCGAAAGAGAGGAGGGTCTCAGTCGAAAGAGAGGAGGGTCCCAGTCGAAAGAGAGGAGGGTCCCAGTCGAAAGAGAGGAGGGTCCCAGTCGAAAGAGAGGAGGGTCTCAGTCGAAAGAGAGGAGGGTCCCAGTCGAAAGAGAGGAGGGTCTCAGTCGAAAGAGAGGAGGGTCTCAGTCGAAAGAGAGGAGGGTCCCAGTCGAAAGAGAGGAGGGTCCCAGTCGAAAGAGAGGAGGGTCTCAGTCGAAAGAGAGGAGGGTCCCAGTCGAAAGAGAGGAGGGTCTCAGTCGAAAGAGAGGAGGGTCCCAGTCGAAAGAGAGGAGGGTCCCAGTCGAAAGAGAGGAGGGCTTTCTGTAGGTATACTTTTTAGTAATCATCTCTCAATATTCACCTCAATAGCAGCGTTTTTTATGGAACTCGAAATGCAGAACAGACATTGCTGGGACATAGGCCTATAGGTCTCATGGGTATTAGCCTATGACTGCAATGTTTTTGTAGGACATGACATTTGCTGTTGGATGAATACATGGCTACTAGCAGTGGGTATTATACTTAGAGTTAGCGATCTAGTTAATGTGTTTTGAGTTTCCACTTTCTTAGGCGTTGAACCCCAAATCAATTAGCCTATGATATTAGTTAGTGCACATAAAGATATATGTAATTCATCTCTATTGAACAAAATGAACAACTGGAAATTCTGGAGTCCTATTCTGACAGTAAAATATAGCAAATATAGTCTAATTGTCAACCCAAAATTCATCACCATCACTGGACTAGGTTGCACATCAAAATATCTTGAATCATGCATTCCTGCTTGGACGTGTTAGATGAAACCAACTAATTTCTTGAATACCTCAGTAGTCTATTTCTTATACTTACTAATAAAGCACTATACGAGGATTTCTCATGATTTGGGCTGGTGCCAGTGACACCAGGGGAAAATGTTAGTCTAGAGCCCTGTAATAGTAATTAACACTTAGGGTAGGTGTTGGTTCAGGGGAACATTTAACTCTAGAGCCCTGTAATAGTAATTAACACTTAGGGTAGGTGTTGGTTCAGGGGAACATTTAACTCTGGAGCCCTGTAATAGTAATTAACACTTAGGGTAGGTGTTGGTTCAGGGGAACATTTAACTCTGGAGCCCTGTAATAGTAATGAACACTTAGGGTAGGTGTTGGTTCAGGGGAACATTTAACTCTGGAGCCCTGTAATAGTAATTAACACTTAGGGTAGGTGTTGGTTCAGGGGAACATTTAACTCTGGAGCCCTGTAATAGTAATTAACACTTAGGGTAGGTGTTGGTTCAGGGGAACATTTAACTCTGGAGCCCTGTAATAGTAATTAACACTTAGGGTAGGTGTTGGTTCAGGGGAACATTTAACTCTGGAGCCCTGTAATAGTAATTAACACTTAGGGTAGGTGTTGGTTCAGGGGAACATTTAACTCTGGAGCCCTGTAATAGTAATTCAAAGCAAATCAAATCAAATTGTATTAGTCACATGCGCCGAATACAACAGGTGTAGACCTTACAGTGAAATACTTTCTTACACGCCCCTAACCAACAATGCATTTAAAAAAATATATAACAATAAGAAATAAACGTAACAAGTAATTAAAGAGCAGCAGTAAAATAACAATAGCGAGACTACATACGGAGGGGAGGGGGGGTGTACCGGTACAGGGTCATTGTGTGGGGGCACCGGTTAGTTGAGGTAATATGGACATGTTGGTAGAGTTTTATTAAAGTGACTATGCATAGATGATAACAACAGAGAGTAGCAGCGGTGTAAAAGAGGGGCGGCAATGCAAATAGACTGGATAGCCATTTGATTAGATGTTCAGGAGTCTTATGGCTTGGGGGTAGAAGCTGTTTAGAAGCCTCTTGGACCTAGATTTGGCGCTCCGGTACCGCTTGCCGTGCGGTAGCAGAGAGAACAGCCTATGACTAGGGTGGCTGGAGTCGGTGACAATTTTTAAGGCCTTCCTCTGACACTGCCTGGTATAGAGGTCCTGAATGGCAGGAAGCTTTGCCCCAGTGATGTCCTGGGCCGTACGCACTACCCTCTGTAGTGCCTTGAGGCCGAGCAGTTGCCATACCAGGCAGTGATGCAACCAGTCAAAATGCTCTCGAATGTGCAGCTGTAGAACCTTTTGATGATCTGAGGACCCATGCCAAGTCTTTCCAGTCTCCTGAGGGGGAATAGGTTCTGTCGTGCCCTCTTCACACTGTCTTGGTGTGCTTGGACCATGTTAGTTTGTTGGTGATGTGGACACCAAGGAACTTGAAGCCCTCAACCGGCTCCATTACAGCCCCATTGATGAGAATGGGGGTGTGCTCGGTCCTCTTTTTCCTGTATTCCAAAATCATCTCCTTTGTCTTGATCACATTGAGGGAGAGGTTGTTCTGGCACCATACGGCCAGGTCTCTGACCTCCCCCCTATAGGCTGTCTCGTCATTGTCGGTGATCAGGCCTACCACTGTTGTCATCTGCAAACTTAATGATGGTGTTGGAGTCATGCCGGGCCGTGCAGTCATGAGTGAACAGGGAGTACAGGAGGGGACTGAGAACGCACCCCTGAGGGGCCCCTGTGTTGAGGATCAACGTGGCGGATGTGTTGTTACCTACCCTTACCAACTGGGGGCGGCCCGTCAGGAAGTCCAGGATCCAGTTGCAGAGGGAGGTGTTTAGTCCCAGGGTCCTTAGCTTAGTGATGAGCTTTGAGGGCACTATGGTGTTGAACGCTGAGCTGTAGTCAATGAATAGCATTCTCACATAGGTGTTCCTTTTGTCCAGGTGGGAAATGGTAGTGTGGAGTGCAATAGAGATTGCATCATCTGTGGATCTGTTAGGGCGGTATGCAAATTGGAGTGGGTCTAGGGTTTCTGGGATAATGGTGTTGATGTGTGCCATGACCAGCCTTTTCATGGCTACAGACGTGAGTGCTACGGGTCGGTAGTCATTTAGGCAGGTGACCTTAGTGTTCTTGGGCACAGGGACTATGGTGGTCTGCTTAAAACATGTTGGTATTACAGACTCGGACAGGGAGACGTTGAAAATGTCAGTGAAGACACTTGCCAGTTGGTCAACACATGCTCGCAGTACACGTCCTGGTAATCTGTCTGGCTCTGCGGCCTTGTGAATCGGCTGCGGAGAGCGTGATCACACAGTCTTCCGGAACAGCTGGTGCTCTCATGCATGTTTCAGTGTTATTTGTCTCGAAGCGAGCAGAAGCAGTTTAGTTCGTCTGGTAGGCTCATGTCACTTGCAGCTCTCGGCTGTGCTTTCCTTTGTAGTCTATAAGGGTTTGCAAGCCCTGCCACATTCAACGAACGTCAGAGCCGGTGTAGTACGATTCGATCTTAGTCCTGTATTGAGCTTTGCCTGTTTGATGGTTTGTCAGAGGGCGTGGTGGGATTTCTTATAAGCTTCCGGCTTAGAGCCCCACTCCTTGAAAGCGGCAGCTCTACCTTTAGCTCAGTGTGGATGTTGCCTGTCATCTATGGCTTCTGGTTGGGGTATGTACGTACGGTCACTGTGGGGACAACATCATCGATGCACTTATTGATGAAGCCAATGACTGATGTGGTGTACTCCACAGTGCCATCGGCGGAATCCCAGAACATATTCCAGTCTGTGCTAGCAAAACAGTCCTGTAGCTTGGCACCTGCTTCATCTGACCACTTTTTTATTGATTCAGTCACTGGTGCTTCCTGCTTTAAGTTTTGCTTGTAAGCAGGATAGAATTATGGTCAGATTTGCCAAATGGAGGGCGATGGAGAGCTTTGTAAACGTCTCTGTGTGTGGAGTAAAGGTGGTCCAAAGTTTTCTTTCCCTCTGGTTGCACATTTAACATGCTGATAGAAAGTTCGTAAGACATATTTTACGTTTCCCTGCATTAAAGTCCCCTGCCACTAGGAGCGCCACCTCTGGGTGAGCGGTTTCCTGTTTGCTTTTTGCGGAATACAGCTCATTGAGTGCGGTCATAGTGCCAGCATCAGTCTGTGGTGGTATGTAGACAGCTATGAAAAAATACAGATGAAAACTCTCTAGGTAGACAGTGTGGTCTACAGCTTATCATGAGGTACTCTACCTCAGGTGAGCAAAACCTTGAGACTTCCTTAGACATCGTGCACCAGCTGTTATTTACAGAAATACATAGTCGGCCGCCCCTTCTCTTACCAGGCGCCGCTGTTCTATCCTGCCGATACAGCATATAACCAGCCCGCTGTATGTTGATAATGTCGTCGTTCGGTCACGACTCCATGAAGCATAAGATGTTACAGTTTTGAATGTCCCGTTGGTAGTCGTTCTTCCACGTAGGTCATCGATTTTATTTTCCAAAGATTGAAAAGATTGCTAGCAGAATGGAAGGCAGTGGGGGTTTATTCGATTGCCTAC
>NC_138313.1:21917500-21975000 GCF_965601325.2 Salmo salar
ATACGTTAAATAAAGAAGATGAGCACTCAACACGCTGCGCCTTGGTCCGCTCCTTCAAACAGCCGTGACAGAACTCTGTGAAGCATTTATTTGGGCTGCAATTTCAGAGTCTGGTAACTCTAATGAACTTATCCTCTGCAGCAGAGGTAACTCTGGGTCTTGCTTTCCTGTGTCGGTCCTCATAAGAGCCAGTTTCATCATAGCGCTTGATGGTTTTTGCGACTGTTTTTGCGACTGTCGTTACTCTTTGCTTATTTGAGCTGTTCTTGCCATAATGTTGACTTGGTCTTTTACCAAATAGGGCTATCTTCTGTATACCACCCTACCTTGTCACAGCACAACTGATTGGCTCAAACGCATTGAGGAAAGAAATTCCAAAAAATCACTTTTAACAAGGAACACCTGTTAATTAAAATGTATTCCAGGTGACTACCTCATGAAGCTGGTTGAGAGGATGCCAAGAGTCTGCAAAGCTGTCATCAAGGCAAAGGGCGGCTACTTTGAAGAATCTCAAATATAAAATATACTTTTTTGCTTACTACATGATTCCATATGTGTTATTTCATAGTTTTGATGTCTTCACTATTATTCTACAATGTAGGAAATAGTAAAAATAAAGAAAAACCCTTGAATGAGTAGGTGTGTCCAAACTTTTGACTGGTACGTATGTGATGATGATGGTGGTGAAGGGGAGGACAGGAAAGTTTAAGTATATTTGACTGGATTTGCACTCTTTTTATGTTCTGAGCACCCCTGTCTTACACACATACACACATAGACACATGCACACACAGACAAACACACACACTGGTTGGGTTTGTTTTCCATCCTGTCCACGGGCTGTGTGAGGGGAAGTAGGGAGCGACGGGAAAGACGGACCTCCCCAATGCTGCTGTTTAGGTTGGCACGGCAACACGCCTCTCTCTCCACTGATGGGAACAGTCCTGGGACATAAAAGGTTCTCGTATACACTCTGGCCATCCGCTTCTTCTGTCTTTTTTTCTTGCGCTTTTCTTCTGTCTGTCTTTTCCCTTTCTCTCACTCTCTTTCTGCCTCCCATCCTTTCTCTCAGTTCATTCCTTGCTCTATCTCTCTCCCAGGCCCTGCTGCAGAGCGATAGTTACAGGGGGAAGTGGAGCGTGAGGGTGCATGGGTGATGATTAGGCTTGGTTAAGATTATTTCCCCAGTTTCACTGCATTTATGAAATAACTCGAAATTAGCCTGCATTTTTAATTGGAAAACATTCATCAACCATCGACCCCCCTCTATACACACACACACACACACACACACCCCACACACAGGGCCCTTAACCATGCTGAGAGATGATCAGAGAAGTCAATAGTGCAGGCTTCTCTGGTGCATCAGATGACATGAAACCCCAGGCTTTAATTAACGGAAATTAAACTGGTCTCCACTGCAGGACACGACCGGTCAGAAGGTTAGGCCATGGTGTGTTTGTGTGTTTTTGTGTGTGTGTGTGTGTGTGTGTGTGTGTGTGTGTGTGTGTGTGTGTGTGTGTGTGTGTGTGTGTGTGTGTGTGTGTGTGTGTGTGTGTGCGTGTCACACTTAGCCCACTCCACTTTTTCTGTAGTCATCAGTAATACAAAACAGCCTGTTCCCTTCAACCACAGCGATCCTGTTTTGAAGGTCTACCATTGCAATATCGCTTTAGGTTTTGACCCCAAACTGGTTCATCTCTGGACCAGGCCCAATGTGTTGTTTACACCTCCAGACCGACCGTCGGCTTTATGGACTGTGTTAAACCTCAGCTTAGAATTCTTCCTCTGTGTGTTTATGGACAGGACATGCATATCATAAAAGGCTAGTCATAAGCAGTTATAACTACAAGAATGGAGAGGGACACTCGTCCTCTTCTCCTCTCCTCCTACACACACACACACACACACGCCGGCTCCAGAGAACCCCTTTCTGTGACAGTGGCCCCTGGCCCCTGCACATGCATCAGTGCAGGCTGGGGTCACCCTGTCACCCTCTAACACAGGGTTAGTTGAGAGGTCCTGTTGGAGCTCCTGTCCTCTCTACTCCCCCGTGTGTCTCCCCTCTCTACTTCCCCCTGACCTTCCTCTCCCCTCAACCCCAGAGCTACCCACATAGAGGGTCATCCAGTCATATGAAACTACTAATGCATCTGCAGCACTCCTACTGTACAGAGAGCCAGAGAGGGGGAGAGTTTGAGGGGGTCTCAATGCTAATGGAAATAGACTAGGGACTGGATGTGTGCATGTGCCTTCGTGTACCCCTGTTCCCAGAGTATTCTGTGTTTTATGGTATATCTGTGTTGTATCTGGCTGCTACTAAAGAGCCTGTTTATATTACAGATTCCAGACAGCGGTGAGAGATGACCTGCCACTCTGTACCCGCTTTCCTCCCCAAACTGTCCCCTCTCCTCCCTGTCTCTCTCTCTCTCCCCCCTCACTCCTACAGCTCTGTTATCGACTACTCGCTACTAGTTATCTCTCACTCGGCTCAAGTTACTCTGTGATTGACTTGTCTTCCCTAACCCCTTACAATTACATTAAGTACTGCATGAAATGATTAGCATTTGGAATGGAGTTGCTTTTGGGACTTGTGAGAAGAACTAGACAGCTTTCATTAGATGGTAGTACAGAGACACTGGAGGTGGTAGTAGTAGGGGAGAGAAACTGATTCTCTGCTAGTACTGGACACTGGACAGTAGAGAAGGGATAGATAGAGGGAATAGATGGATAGTTCTGGTCCTAGTGGTTGTGTGTGCTCCTCTACTACAGCCCTGATGCCAGATGGAAGCTCTCCCGCCGCTCGGCTTTGCTCTGCGCTGGCCGGGTCATTTCCTGTCAGAGGCCTGGTGTTAATCAAGCCCTGAGCCAGGGGGAACGCCCTCCAGACCCCCTTTTACTCCCCTAGTACTACTACCCCTCTCCTCCACACCCTTTACTGCTCCCCTCGCTTCCCTCTATTGCTACCCCTCTCCTCCTCTTTACTGCTCCCCTCGCTTCCCTCTATTGCTACCCCTCTCCTCCTCTTTACTGCTCCCCTCGCTTCCCTCTATTGCTACCCCTCTCCTCCTCTTTACTGCTTCCCTCTATTGCTACCCCTCTCCTCCTCTTTACTGCTCCCCTCGCTTCCCTCTATTGCTACCCCTCTCCTTTACACCCTTTACTGCTTCCCTCTATTGCTACCCCTCTCCTCCTCTTTAATGCTCCCCTCGCTTCCCTCTATTGCTACCCCTCTCCTCCTCTTTACTGCTCCCCTCGCTTCCCTCTATTGCTACCCCTCTCCTCCTCTTTACTGCTCCCCTCGCTTCCCTCTATTGCTACCCCTCTCCTCCTCCTCCTCCAATTCCTCACTGGACCAACAGGCACAATATGCTCATCTAAGCACTCGTCCCCACAGACCTTAGGACAGGGATATACAGTATACCAATATCAGTAAACTTGTGACTCATTCAAACCCACTATTCCACAGTAATAGCTCCTCTGTTACACTGTTCCTTAGAAATGACAGACAGGGGTCAATCTGTTTCAGCATCGTTGGTGTAGCTGCTTCCAGCTGTGCCCTCAGCGGCGCCTCCCTCAGGTGGAAGAGAGAGAGAGCAGCTGTTAGTCGGTTCTCCCAGCAGCAGCAGTCAGTACCTAGAGAGAGATGAGTGTTCTTCCTGTGCTGTTGCTGTTCGACTACCACAGAGGAAGGGGATCCAGGGACTCTGATAAGCTCTGTTCTGAGTAAATACAGAAAACTGTCTCACCCTCCTTGCTCTCTCTTCAACCCAAGATCTCTTTCTCGACGCACTCTTTTTCACTTTCTCTTTCGCCGTTTCCGTCTTCTCTCCATTTTGCTGTCTCTCTCTCCCTCACACAAAAGCACACTAACTTTCTCCCCCTTCTTCCCTCTCCCTCTCCCCCCCTGTTATCTGCTCTGAGGGAGCCAGGTCTCTCTCTTGGTCCTCTCCGGTTGTCTGTCTGTCTCCCGCTGACTCACACACACTCACACACAGGTCAGCTCTGCTCTTTGATGCTGACAGCTGCTTTACGTCTGCACTCCGTCTATGAGCTCACCCCCTCTCACATCCACCCGGCTAAACCCTGTTTAAACCCAGGTGAACCTCTCACATCCGCCCGGCTAAACCCCGTTTAAACCCAGGTGAACCTCTCACATCCGCCCGGCTAAACCCTGTTTAAACCCAGGTGAACCTCTCACATCCACCCGGCTAAACCCCGTTTAAACCCAGGTGAACCTCTCACATCCGCCCGGCTAAACCCTGTTTAAACCCAGGTGAACCTCTCACATCCACCCGGCTAAACCCCGGTGAACCTCTCACATCCGCCCGGCTAAACCCCGTTTAAACCCAGGTGAACCTCTCACATCCACCCGGCTAAACCCTGTTTAAACCCAGGTGAACCTCTCACATCCACCCGGCTAAACCCCGTTTAAACCCAGGTGAACCTCTCACATCCACCCGGCTAAACCCTGTTTAAACCCAGGTGAACCTCTCACATCCACCCGGCTAAACCCTGTTTAAACCCAGGTGAACCTCTCACATCCACCCGGCTAAACCCCGTTTAAACCCAGGTGAACCTCTCACATCCGCCCGGCTAAACCCCGTTTAAACCCAGGTGAACCTCTCACATCCGCCCGGCTAAACCCCGTTTAAACCCAGGTGAACCTCTCACACTGAGAGAGATGGAGAGATGGACGGAGAGAGAGAGAGATATGGAGCTATGGATGCCAGAGCTTCTCAGACTTTACTAGGTGAGAGGCACTTTATAGAGGAGCCCTGTCATCTCACGGCTCTCTGTAATATCTGTTGTGTTGTAGCGTTACAGTATGTGGTGTTAGTTTGTGTGAACAGAGAGTTCTGGAAAGGCCATGTAAGACTATGTAAACTCTGCCGTCTGAAAATAAAATACATTAGAAGACACACGCACACACACACACACACACACACACACACACACACACACACACACACACACACACACACACACACACACACACACACACATTCCTCCTAATGGGTTATTCAGTCCCTCAGGCTAAGCCCCTTAGACGCTTCATACTCTGTAAGACGTGTAGATCCCCTCGGCCCTCTCTGACCCTGAAGACCGTCTGCCTGCCCGCCTCTCTCTGACTGCCCTGTTAAAACAACCTCTATTTTTGGCTGCCTTTTAATTTCCTCTCTGCTCTGTAGAGATAGCAAATCCTAAGAATATCCACTGGAGGGTAGACCTACAGTATGTGTTACTGACTTACGGGATATGTGGTTCTAATTTCCTCGTTTCCTGTTGGCTCCCTCTCTCCGCCAGCCCTTCCTCCTCCCTTCTCTCTCTCTTCAAACTCATCACTCCTGAATAGCCCATCACATCACTGTAGTGTTGATTAGTGGTATACAATTCTCGTCAGTCTTTATTGAGCATTGAAACACCTCACTGCATTGTGTTGACAGTGTCACATTAGTTCTGATAGATCATCTAGTGTTGACAGTGGACATTTTATACAGATGTAGGATCTTAATTTGAGCCACTTTGCTACAGCAGGAAAGTAATCCTGCAGCAACAGGAAATCTGAATTATTATATGGATTATAATTCATGGACATTTTTGTAGGGATTGATCCATTTTTTCATAAGGGAAAATCAAGTGTGAATTTTCAAGGTGGAAATTAAAAACTTTAGAAGCCTTTTGAAACCACAAATACACTACAAGTTTTACATTTCCTGCATTGCACGAAAGTTATCCTGCGTCAGGATGATCAAATGAATAAACTGTATTCAAATGTTTATTACAAGATGATGAAGCAATGCACAGATGTTTTTCTGCGCAATTCTTGATTATTTAACAAAATAAACATTTTCAGTGCAACATATTATAGTTTTCACATAGTAACACCTCTTAGTTGACATTTAATAATACATGTGTGTGTATTTTTACAGTAACACACTCTCCGGCTCCATCCCTCTCCTGTCTGGTCCGACCCTCTCTGTAACATCTGGGTCTCAGGTGGGAACATAGGTCTCCTGTTGAGCCTCCATGCGTCACTGCACTATTCAAGAGCCCCTGACACACACTCCAACACACACTTTCAACAAATCCACAGCCCTTACACACACTCATACTTCCCCTCCCTCTTCATACGTCCCCTCCCACGCTCAGTATGATATGCACACTGTAATCTACACTGAGTATACAAAACATGCTATTTCCATGACATAGACTGACCAGGTGAAAGCTAGGATCCCTTATTGATTGATGCCACTTGTTAAATCCACTTCAATCGGTGTAGACGAAGGGGAGAAGACAGGTTAAAGAAGGAATTCTAAACTTTGAGAAATTGAGACATGGATTGTGTATTCAGAGGTTGAATGGACAAGACAAAAGATTGAAGTGCCTTTGAACGGGGTTTGAGTGTGTCGGTTTGAGTGTGTCAAGAGCTGCAGTGCTGCTGGGTTTTTAACAGTTTCCCTTGTTAATCAAGAATGTTCAACTACCCAAAGGACATCCAGCCAACTTGACACAACTGTGTGAAGCATTGGAGTCAACGTGGGCCAGCATCCCTGTGGAAAGCTTTCTACACCTTGTAGAGTCCATGACCCAACGAATTGAGGCTGTTCTGAGGGCAAAAGGGGGTGCAACTCAATATCAGGAAGTTGTTCAAAGTATTTTATGTGAAATGCCTTCAGAAAGTATTCACACCACTTAACTTTTTCCATATTTTGTTGTGTTAAAACCTTCCCTGAATTTAACATGAAATCTAACATAAACTTAATTTAATAAATTGAGATATCACATAAATCTTTACAAAAATAATATATTTTCTTCTCTTCAGGTTTTATGTCACATACAGTGCATTCGGACAGTATTCAGACCCCTTGACTTTTTCCACATTTTGTTACGTTATTCTAAAATTGATAAGACAATTTCTTTCCTCATCAACATACACACAATACCCCAAAATGGCAAAGCGAGGACATGTTTTTTGCACATTTCTTAATTTAAAAAAAACCAGAAATACTGTATTTACATAAATATTCAGACTCTGCCTTGAGACTCGAAATTGAGCTCAGGTGCATCCTGTTTCCATTGATCATCCTTGAAATGTTTCTACAACTTGATTGGAGTTCACCTGTGGTAAATTCAATTGATTGGACATTATTTGGAAAGGCACACACCTGTCTATATGAGGTTCCGCAGTTTACAGTGCACGTCAGAGCAAAAACCAAGCCACGAGGTTGAAGGAATTGTTCGTAGAGCTCTAAGACAGGATTGTGTCGAGGCACAGATCTGGGGAAGGCTACCAAAAAAATTCTGCAGCATTGAAGGTCCCCAAGAACACCGTGGCCTCCATCATTCTTAAATGGAAGAAGTTTGGAACCACCAAGACTCTTCCTAGAGCTGGCCGCCCGGCCAAATTGAGCAATCAGGGGGAGAAGGGTCTTGGTCAGGGAGGAGACCAATAACCTGATAGTCACTCTAACAGAGCTCCAAAGTTCCTCTTTGGAGATGGGAGAACCTTCCAGAAGGACCACCATCTCTGGAGAAATCCACCAATCAGGCCTTTATGGTAGAGTGGCCAGACGGAAGCCACTCCTTAGTAAAAGGCACATGACAGCCCGCTTGGAGTTTGCCAAAAGGCACCTAAAGACTCTCAGACCATCAGAAACAAGATTTTCTGGTCTGATGAAGCAAAGATTGAACTGTTTGGCCTAAATGCC
Organism: Salmo salar; assembly: GCF_965601325.2. Classification (NCBI taxonomy): domain Eukaryota; kingdom Metazoa; phylum Chordata; class Actinopteri; order Salmoniformes; family Salmonidae; genus Salmo; species Salmo salar. The sequence goes on from NC_138313.1 coordinate 21,925,213, forward strand.
AAGTGTCACGTCTGGAGGAAACCTGGCACCATCCCTACGGTGAAGCATGGTGATGGCAGCATCATGCTGTAGGGATGTTTTTCAGCGGCAGGGACGGGGAGAATAGTCAGGATTGAGGGAAAGATGAACGGAGCAAAGTACAGAGAGATCCTTGATGAAAACCTGCTCCAGAGCGCTCAGAACCTTAGACTGGAGCGAAGGTTCACCTTCCAACAGGACAACAACCCTAAGCACACAGCCAAGACAACGCAGGAGTGCCTTCGGGACAAGTCTCTGAATATCTTTGAGTGACCCAGACAGAGTCCGGACTTTAACCTGATCAAACTGAAAATATCTGTGCAGTGACGTTCCCCATCCAACTTGACAGAGCTTGAGAGGATCTTCAGAGAAGAATGGGAGAAACTCCCCAAATACAGGTGTGCCAAGCTTGTAGTGTCATACCCAAGAAGACTCGAGGCTTTAATCGCTGCCAAAGGTGCGTCAACAAAGTACTGAGTAATGGGTCTGAATACTTATGTAAATTTGATATTTCCGTTTATTTATTTTTTAAGACACTTGCAAAAATGTAATTTTTTTTAAACTGTTTTTGATTTGTCATTATGGGGTATTGTGTTTTGATTGATGAGGGGGGGAAAACATTTGATACATTTTTGAATAAGGCAGTAACGTCATAAAATGTAGAAAAAGGTCAAGGGGTCTAAATACATTCTGAATGCAGTGCATAGCTCATGTTGCTTTTGATGTTTTTGGAGATTTTTTGTCACTGGCCTATACATAATATAAAAATTTAATTTTACTTTTCAAAATGTTTACAAATTAATTTTAAAACGAAAAGCTGAAATGTCTTGAGTCATTAAGTATTCAACCCCTTTGTTATGGCAAGCCTAAATAAGTTCAGGAGTACAAATATGCTTAACAAGTCACATAATAAGTTGAATGGAGTCACACTCTGTGCAATAATAGTATTTAACATGATTTTTGAATGACTTCCTAATCTCTGTACCCCACACATACAATATCTGTAAGGTCATTTTGTTGAGCAGTGAATTTCAAATACATATTCAACCACAAAGACCAAAGAGGTTTTCCAATGGTTCGCAAAGAAGGGCACTTATTGGTAGATGGGTAAAAATAAAAAAGCAGACATTGACCATCCCTTTGAGCATGGTGAAGTTATGAATTACACATTGGATGGTGTATCAATACACCCAGTCACTACAAAGATACAGGCGTCCTTCCTAACTCAGTTGCCGGAGAGAAAGGAAAACGCTCAGGGATTTCAATGGAGACTTTAAAATAGTTACAGAGTTTAATGGCTGTGATAGTAGAACTGAGGACGGATCAACAACATTGTAGTTACTCCACAATACTAAACGAATTGACAGAGTAGAAAGAAGGAAGCCTGTACAGAAGAAAAATATTCCAAAACATGCTTCCTGTTTGCAACAAAAAAATCGGCGACGCAATTTACTTTTTGTCCTGAATACATAGCATTATGTTTGTGGCAATTCCAACACAACAAATGACTGAGCATCACTCTCCATATTTTCAACCATAATGGTGGCTGCATCATGTTATGGTTATGCTTCTAATCATTAAGTAGTAGGGAGTGTTTCAGGATAAAAAAGAAACGGAATGGATCTAAGCACAGACAAAATCCTAGAGCAAAACCTGGTTCAGTCTGCTTTCCACCAGACACTGGGAGGTTAATTCAGCATTCAGCAGGACAATAACATAAAACACAAGGTCAAATCTACACAGGAGTTGCTTACCAAGAAGAGAGTGAATGTTCCTGAGTGGCCGAGTTACAGTGTTGACTTAAATCTACTTGAAAATCTATGGCAATACCTTAAAATGGTTATTTAGCAATGATCAACAACCAATTTGACAGACCTTGAAGAATTTTGAAAAGAGTAATGGTCAAATGTTGCATCATCCAGGTGTGCAAAGCTCTTAGAGACTTACCCAGAAAGACTCATAGCTGTAATCGCAGCCAATGGTGTTTCTACAAAGTATTGATTTAGGGGTGTGAATACTTATGTAAATGAGATATTTCTGTATTTCATTTTCAATACATTTGCTAAAATGTCTAAAACCATGTTTTCACTTTGTCATTATGGGGTATTGTGTGCAGATGGTTGAGACAAAAAAATATATTTAATCCATTTTGAATTCAGGCTGTAACACAACAACATGTGGAATAAGTTAATTGGTATGAATTCTTTCTGAAGGCACTGTATCTCAAGTAGCATTTTACCATTTAAAAATATGTTTTTGCATATAGTGTACTATATTTGCAGGTTAGCGATTTTCATCATGAATATTGTTCTGGAGGCAGCTCTGCAGAGTGGTCACGAGCTGGCACAACAACGTCATTTTAAACCTAACTCTAACCATAACCACACTGCTAACCCTAATGCCTACCCCTAACTTGAAATTATTTTTATATATTAGTATATTTATAATATAGCCAATTCTTACTTGCAGCAGGGCAAGATTCATGATAAACGTCAACCTGCGCTATATTTGATGGGTTTGCTTATAGAATGCATTTTCTGTATCTCCTCATAACCTCGATTTCTCTCTCACAGTGGTGTGTGGGAGTGGATTAGTTTTGTGTGTTTCTAAAGGACTGTGTGAGGTGTGTCAGTTTGTGTGTGTTTGTGTTGGGTGGAGGCAGAATGAGGCTCGTAGTGTTGTAGGTTGTTGTAACCCGTTTATATAAGCAGCTACTCCATCTAGTGATTGGGGGAAAATCAGTACACTTACATATCAAGATATAATTTTTTTACGATATATCTGATCATTTTCACTATCTCAGTATTATTTTTGCCCCAAAACTCCAGTATTTTCCCTTCATAGCATTTTCTCCATCTTCTTTTTAAAGCTGCAATATGTAACTTTTTGGGTGACCCAGACCTAATTCACATAGAAATGTGACTTCTAGATCTGTCATTCTCATTGAAAGCGAGTCTAAGAAGCGGTAAATCTTTTTTATCTGCGCTATTTCTATGCTTCTCGTTCTTAAGTTTCATCTTCTACCTTCGTTTTGTACACCAGCTTCAAACAGCTGAAATATACAATATTTTTGTTTATGGAAAATATATTTCACAGCGGTTTAGATGGTACAATGATTATCTACACTATACTTGCTTGTTGTATCACATCAACTGAAATTAGGCAAACTATTGGAATTGTTGCAACCAGGAAATGGCGGAGCGATGTCCGCACAGTGATCAAAACTTGTTTTCTCGTGGCTCTCTCTTGTCCCTCTGCAACATTCATATGGTGAGCAATATGTTTAGAACATCGAATCGCAATAAAAATCACAGTGTTGAATCGCAATACATTTAGGATCGTGAAAATATCATATCGTGAGGTCTCTGGCAATTCCCAGCCCTATTTATTACTATACCCCTCTGCCCTCAGGTTGTATGGGCCTCACACACACACACACACACGTACACACCCACTGTCCAGAGGGCATAATACATATCCCATAATGTTTCTGTGTGTGTCAGTGAAGTCGGGTCTACTTAACCCATGGGTGGGGTCAACAGCTCAAGGCTGAATATAATAAGTGGAGAGTGTGGGTACTAGTGGTCACTATGCTACTGAGCTGACCTCACCCGCGCTATAATTGTGTGTATGTGTGTGTGTGTGTGTGTGTGTGTGTGTGTGTGTGTGTTTACGTACGTGTGTGTTTACGTAAGTGTGTGTTTACGTACGTGTGTACGTGTGTGTACGCACCCACGCCTGTTTGTGTGCTGGTGTGCATGCGTGTGTGTAAAAAGGTTGTGCGTATGAACAAACCGAGGGCTAATGATTACGCTGGCAGTATGATGACGTTTATTTTCTTTTGTGTTTGTAATGATACTCTAAACCTTATAATCATGGCCATCATCCATCAACCTCTACCACTGTGTGTGTGCGTGTGTGCTGTAGGTCTTCTCTGTGAGATGTCCAGTTCTTGGTGGTTCATAACAGGAAGTGGGTGGTTAGGAGGATCTGACCGCTTCCTGTGATATGGAGCTTCCTCTGTGTCTGTGGGACTGCTGCCTCTTATCTCCCTTACTCTCTCCCGCTCTTCTTCTCTCAATCTACAAATTTCTCCCTTCTTCCCTCTGTCTCGCTCTCCCTGTATATCAGAGTTCCTCGTGCACAGGTCAGCTTGTCTGAGCAAGTAGCTTTGTGTATGTATGTGTGTTTAATGCTGTAGTTTGTCTGTGTGTGTGTTTTGTGTATGTATGTGTGTGTTTAATGCTGTAGTTTGGTTGTGTGTTGTGTATGTATGTGTTTAATGCTATAGTTTGGTTGTGTGTGCGCCCTTGTCCTACAGTATATAGTTCCCAATTCCTAGTGCTGCTGTTACACAATATATACAAAATTATGTGGACACACCTTCAAATTAGTGGATTCGGCTATTTCAGCCACGCCCTTTGCTGACAGGTATATAAAATCAAGCACTCCATAGACAAACATTGGTAGTAGAATGTCCTTACTGAAGAGCTCAGTGACTTTCAATGTGGCACCGTCATAGGAAGCCACCTTTCCAACAACTCAGTTTGTCAAATTTCTGCCCTGCTAGAGCGGCCCAGTCAACTGTAAGTGCTGTTATCGTGAAATGGAAACGTCTAGGAGCAACAACGGCTCAGCTGCGAAGTGGTAGGCCACACAAGCTCACAGAACGGGACCGTCAAGTGCTTAAGCGAGTAGCATGTAAAAATCGTCTGTCCTCCGATGCAACACTCACTACTGATTTCCAAACTGCCTCTGGAAGCAACGTCAGCACAAGAATTGTTTTGTCGGGAGCTTCATGAAATGGGTTTCCAGGGCCGAGCAGCCGCACACAAGCCTAAGATCGCCATGCAAAGTGTCGGCTGGAGTGGTGTAAAGCTCGCTGCCATTAGGCTCTGGAGCAGTGGAAATGCGTTCTCTGGAGTGATGAATCACGCTTCACCATCTGGCAGTCTGACGGACGACTCTGGGTTTGGCGGATGCCAGGAGAACGCTACCTGCCCAAATGCCTAGTGCCAACTGTAAAGTTTGGTGGTGGAGGAATAACAGTCTGGGGCTGTTTTTCATGGTTCGGGCTAGGCCCCTTAGTTCCAGTGAAGGGAAATCTTAATGCTACAGCATACAAAGACATTCTAGACGATTCTGTTCTTCCAACTTTGTGACAACAGTTTGAGGAATGCCCTTTCCTGTTTCAGCATGACAAGGAACCTGTGCACAAAGCAAGGTCCACACGCCAACTGCGTGCCAGACCTAATCGCCCAACATCAGTGCCCAAACTCACTAATGATCTTGTGGCTGAATGGAAGCAAGTCCCCACAGCAATGTTCCAACATCTAGTGGAAAGCCTTCCCAGAAGAGTGGAGGCTGTTATAGTTGCAAAGGGGGGACCAACTCCATATTAATGCCCATGATTTTGGAATGAGACGAGCAGGTGTCCACATACTTTTGGTCAAGTAGTGTATTTGTGTGTTTGAATATGAGGTAAATCTTGGAGACCTGTTTGTTCTCACCCTTCAACCCTCACCCTCTACCCCTTCCACCCCCCCACCCTCTAACCCTCCATCCCTCACTGCCCTTCAGGCACAGAGGTTCTCATCTCACCCCTCCCAGACCTCTCACCCCAAACCCCCCCCACACAGTGATAGCATAAACCTTACATCCTGCTACTCATCTCAGCCATTTGAAGTGAAGTCAATGTGCTCCTCTGATTATTGCAAAGAATAGCAACTTACACTGTATGTCGTCTGCTGTTCAAATACCATCATTTTATCAAATACCATTAAGTTCACTATGTACTGTTGATCTCTATCATATTAACATTCTCTTTCTGTCTGTTGTTTTCTAAGTACAGTACATCACTGTGACTGTAGGTCTGCTCAGCACCTCATCACTCTCCAGTTTGTACTGCATGTTCTGTCTGAGTCAGTCCTCAGAGGCATAGTGTGTGTATGACTGGATCTGAATCCCTCCTGGTGGATGTTATAGTACGTGCGTGTGTGTGGTTTACCGTAATAGTGTACCGTATGATTCATACATTGTCATCTGCTTTGACTTTTCTGTGTAACTTGCCGTTTTAGGAGAAAAGAGCCACTCACACGATTAATCAATCAATCATGAGTGTGTGTGTGATCTGCACTCACTGTGCCTCAACATGTGGCTTCAATCACCAGGCTCTGTTTGGTCCCACCCCAATGTACCCCTTCACTGAGAGTGATGGCTATTGATGCCGTCTTCATGTTTTTCAAACAGGTCATTTTGGACCTGGTTTCAGAAATGAAGCCTAATGTTCCCATGGCTCGTGTGTCATGGCTCTTCTGTTCTCTGCATGTATTTGATATGTCTTTTTGCAGGCATTTGTGCCAATCTGTTTCTATATGAAACCTGTGTGTGGCTGACTATGTGTGTTGACTCATGAGCATGTAAACAGATATAAAGTGTCAGATGGGTTTATTGGGGACTTTATTGTAAGAGGCTATTCACATTGACAAACATTTAAGGAGAGGCAGCACGACGAGATTTCAATTTACGTAATATGTGCATTCATTTTGTCATTTACATTTACATCTTTGTCTTACTTTTCGTTGTGGCTGGCAACGTGACATTCTTGCTCTGCAGCTCCAAGTTTACGTAAATACCAGTATCACAGTAGCCACTGACTAGCCAGTAAGCTTGCAAAGTATTCAACATTGCAAGCAACTTTTCCTCTAAAACATAGTAGCTAACGTTACACTCTTGAATAATGCAACCAAACAATATTACACTCTTGAATAATGCAACAATTCACAAGCATGCGTAGACAAGTAAAGAGTTTATTTTGTTGTTCATACACACATTAATCAGCTAAATGTAGCTTGCGAGACAATAAGACATTAGCACATCAAACATGAAGGTTTACCCCTTTCATACGAATATAAAAGTACAGTTTCCGCATATTAAAGTTACCTTAGAATGAACAAGGCTTCATTTGATCATTATCATGGAAGTCATTATATGAGGTAAACGCGAACGTTAATAATTCCCCTGGGCCCGGTTTCCCAAAAGCATATTAAGGCTAAGTTCATTGTTAGAGCCTTCGTAGGAGGGTCGTTATATCTCTGAGCTGTTTCCCTTAAGTCATCTTTATAGAGCCCCATAGTGGACAGGTCATAATGCTCATAAAACCTAGCGTTTAAACACGTAAATGTTTTTTTCAGCATTCATTTGAACCACCTTTAACAAGGTCTGTGTTTCATGTAGGCTTTCCCTGACATAACGTTTTGATAACCGTATAAATCTCTCTCGGACAAGGTGACTTTTATCAATGTATTCAGTTCTATTTACTCTCATATTCGAAAATACTAATTAACGTCAAAGTAAACATCATGCAAGACTACAAATCCCTGCAAGCTCCGGCATCTTTGCTGTCAGCTAGTTAGCTACTGGCTATCTTGAGACAAAATGAAAGTTATATTCAACATTTTCATTTTAGCTACTATTTTTTGGCTTATTTATGCATTTGGACTTGTGTCTTATACAGAATACTATTCTAATAGTAGTCAGATATTTACAATTGGCCATGAATATTAGGATTTTATTTTGTGAAGATGACTATATTGGCAACCTTCCCTTATTTTACCTGATCCTCTTCTCCTTCAGATGGTGAAGGTCTATATTTAATCCCTTATTTCTGCCAACTATATGAATGAATGCCAGAATGCACTGCTGTATTAAAGCAATTCAGAACTAACTTGATGATATGTCCTGTTGAAGATTCAAAGCCAGATGAACTAATTGGAGAATGCATCCATAACCATGAATGAAGACGCATATTTATTTGACAAGAATGCACCTAGTCGGGCCTCCCGATTGGCGCAGCGGTCTAAGGCACTGCATCTCAGTGCTAGAGGTATCACTACAGACCCTGGTTCCATCCCAGTCTGTATCACAACCGGCCGTGATTGGGAGTCCCACAGGGCGGTGCACAATTGGCCCATCATCGTCCAGGTTAGGGGAGGGTTTGGCCGGGGTGGGCCGTCATTGTAAAATAAGAATTTGTTCTTAACTGACTTGCCTAGTTAAATAAAGGTTAAATACATGTAAATAAACTAGTTAACCATGAGCTAGCTAGCTAGATAACATGTATTGTTTACATTTAAAACTTGCCCATGACAGATCACAGAATTTTCTTTTTAAACTATGTATTCATACTAAATGTAGCTAAAATTAGATAGTTAATCCAGAGATTCTTACCTTTCGTCGAGGTCATCATGTCCTGGTGTGTGACGTGAAGCTTGACAGACATTTGTAGTTCTGTATGATAGTCTCGTTAACAGCTAACTATCAGTTCATTTTTAAGGGGTGAATACAGGCGAATGTATTCATAAAAGTTAACTTGTCCGAGAGAGATTTACACGGTTATCAAAACGTTGTGCCAGGTTAAGCCTACACGAAACACAGACCTTATTTTAAGTGTTTCTGAACTCTCACAGTCTCACATCAGAATTAGATGTTCATCCATGTTTTCAAACGTCAAATTTCTAAGATGTCACAAACGTCGCAATTCAAAGTGTTTAAGGTTAATTTTAGGCATTAACTCAGAATTTTTAAGCTTGGGGTTAAGTTTAGGCATTAATTATGAAAAAAGTTAAATGTATGCAATCACTACTGTAAGTCACTCTGGATAAGAGCGTCTGCTAAATGCCTGCTAAATACATATAAATGTACAATTATTTAGGTTAGGTCTTAACTCCGAATGGTTAAGGTAAGGGTTAAGGTTTGCGAAAGGCTTAAAACAAAAATATCAATAACAAATTTCTATCACTGGATTAAAAAATTCGACCTTTTTACGCCCATCCCCGTCCACAACACCCTAGCAAAACCAAAACCAAAACCTACTTGAAAGTCAAAGCGCCCACTGTTACCCCTAGTGCCCAGTTTCCACGTCATCTCCCGACGTCCTCAGACATGGATGAACGTCGAATACTGACTTGTATCACGGGTGACATGCCTGGAGAAAAATGAATGGTGGAAAAACGATTGGAACCATTTCTGTTTTTGACTTCTAGGTTTTATGGGTATTATGTCTCATACTGTGGTATTCTATGAATGTTGCACTTGAAAACGCTCGTAATCTAACCCCCTACTGTCAGACCGTTCGTAGAACGGCTAAGTGACATTAGAACATTAGAATAAGCCGCCTCCAGTATTTGCAGCCGTAGGTGGTAATATCTCTCTAGGAGCTGATACGTTATCAGTATTGTGAAATAGTTATAATGTTAAGGAACAATTTGAATGGAGAAAACTGATTCAAGAGCAGCGTTCCCTTTTATTTTGATCCTATCAGTATCGACACCTGTTCCAACAAAGTGCTTAGCGACCATTCTCTCTGTGTGGTGTTTTGGGAAAGGCATCTTAGGCCGTTGTAAGAAAGATGCATCGTTAAAACACTCGTAAGCCTAAGTTTCAGGCCCTGGTGAGTTGATCAGCTTCTTGCTGCATGCTTCTTGCCTGGATAGTTTTACCTGTATGTTGGGCTCAACAAGACAATTTTGTTTACGCTGCCCTGCTTGGGGGGGGGGGGGGGGGGTAACTGTCAGGTGAGTGTCGTGCGCGACATCCGGAGGTAGCATTCAACCATGAGAAATAAGCAAGTTTACATTAGAGTAATGTCCCTGGAGAATCGATACCGCTCAAGAATGTCTTGAAATGAGAAAAGGCTAAGTGAAACTCTGGCAGGTCGGAGGGGTTTATTTGGGTTTCAGGTATCAAATGAAACCCACTGCTTTTTCTCGTTATCTCTCCCATCCACTCTTATCTGTTTTCACTGTAATGGTTTTACAGAGTCAATAAACACTCATACACACATACGTACTCACGCAAATACACACACTCACATTGCCATACAGATGCAGAAAGACCTACTTATTCACACACAGGCGCGTGCACACACACGGACACAAACACACCAGTACCAAGGTCCCATGCCTTGTCTCTCAGGTCATTGTGGTTTCAGAGATCAGACACAAACAAACATTCCCCTGTACCCTGCCCCCCCTCACCCCCTACCCACTTAGTTCAGGCCAGGAGCACCCAGGGACATCCTGAGGGGAGAGGCCACCTCACCCCCCCTCCACCCTCCTATCATCTACCCATAACCCCCCTAAAACCATTATCGCAGGATCACAACACAGACCCTCCACATTCACATTATCTGTCTCTGTCTCCCCTGAGAGCTAGCCCCACATCACAGTTATCATTCAACACACACTCTCTTTCACGTGTGCACACACTCACACAAACACACACACACACAAACTGAACAGAGGGAGGATCAAAGGTTAATCATGCAAGCTCCTGTCTCTCGTTCCTTCTCAATACAGTGTGTGTGCGTGTGCGTGTGTGTGTGTGTGTGTGTGTGTGTGTGTGTGTGTGTGTGTGTGTGTGTGTGTGTGTGTGTGTGTGTGTGTGTGTGTGTGTGTGTGTGTGTGTGTGTGTGTGTGTGTGTGTGTGTGTGTGTGTGTGAGCTTCTGTCTGTCCACACTAATGAATTGTTTAAGAAGTATTTTTCTTCATACAATAAATTAACAGATCTTACTTACTTCTCTGAATCTTTCTTTCTTTTACTCTCTCCTCCTCGCCCTCTCTTTATGGATTTACTCAAGCCAAGGGTTTGTAGTTCAAGCCCTCTGAAACTGAATCTCTGTTTACTTTAGGTGATTTCATCAAACACTGTTTTCTATTGTATTTGTAAAACCAGCCATTAGTTTGATCTACACTCTCCTATATAGCTCTGTGTGTAAAGGCATTAGCATGCTTCAGTTCGGCTTTGGTCTAGCCAAACTCAGCTAGGCCAACCGAACGAGTGTGCTCGCATACTCCCTTAAAAGACCTTCGGTTCAAAAACAAGAAAAAAGCAACAATAGTACTGTTTGTCCATCTTGCGACGCCGTAGCCAGTATACACTTCCTCAAAATAGTCAGAATTAATCTTAGATTACTCAAGAAACCTGTCATTCATTTTGATGTTTTTGCCAAGTAGATCTTAGTCGTGCAATTTTACATCTAACTAAGATGTTTGGTGCAGTATTTCGCAAGTGAAGAAATTTGCATGAAAACGATTCGTTGAATTGAATGACAACAGACACTTAACTTCTTTCGGGTATGTGGGACGCTAGCCAACAGCCAGTGAAATAGCAGAGCGCCAAATTCAAAACAACAAAAATCTCATAATTCAAATTTCTCACACATACAAATATTATACACCATTTTAAAGATAAACTTCTCATTAATCCAACCACAGTGTCTGATTTTCAAAAAGGCTTTACGGCGAAAGCATAACATTAGATTATGTTAGGACAGCACCTAGACAAGAAAAAACACACAGCCATTTTCCAAGCAAGGAGAGGCGTCACAAAAACCAGAAATACAGCTAAAATTAATCACTAACCTTTGATGATCTTCATCAGATGGCACTCATAGGACTTCATGTTACACAATACATGTATGCTTTGCTCGATAAAGTTCATATTTATATCCAAAAAACCCATTTTACATTGGCGTGTAATGTTCAGAAATGTATTGCCTCCAAAACTACCGGCGAATGAGCACATCAATTTACAGAAATACTCATCATAAACGTTGATAAAATATACAACTGTTATTCATAGAATTAAAGATAAACTTCTCCTTAATGCAACCGCTGTGTCAGATTTCAAAAAAGCTTTACGGCGAAAGCACACTTTGCAATAATCTGAGTACAGCGCTCAGTCACCAAACCAAGCCATACAGATACCCGCCATGTTGTGGAGTCAACAAAACTCAGAAATACCATTATAAATATTCACTTACCTTTGATGATCTTCATCAGAATGCACTCCCAGGAATCCCAGTTCCACAATAAATGTTTGTTTTGTTTTGATAAAGTCCAAATTTATGTCCAAATACCTCCACTTTGTTCGCGCATTCAGTTCACTATTCCAAATGCAGTAAGCGCATGCACTGGGTCCAGACGAAAAGTCAAAAAAGTTGCATTACAGTTTGTAGAAACATGTCAAACAATGTATAGAATCAATCTTTAGGATGTTTTTATCATAAATCTTCAATAATATTCCAACCGGACAATTCCTTTGTCTTCATAAATGAAAAGGAACTCAGCTCGCTCTCTCGGCCGCGGGCGTGACTGAGCTCATGCCTTATTTTGGGACACCTGGTTCAAACAGCTCTTATTCTCTCCCCATTCACAGTAGAAGCATGAAACAAGGTTCTAAAGACTGTTGACATCTAGTGGAAGCCTTAGGAAGTGCAAAATGACCCCACAGACACTGTATATTGGATAGAGAATCACTTGAAAAACTACAAACCTCAGATTTCCCACTTCCTGGTTGGATTTTTCTCAGGTTTTTGCCTGCCATATGAGTTCTGTTATATTCACAGACATCATTCAAACAGTTTTAGAAACTTCAGAGTGTTTTTTTATCCAAATCTACTGATAATATGCATATCCTAGCTTCTGGGCCTGAGTAGCAGGCAGTTTACTCTGGGCACGCTTTTCATCCGGAGGTGAAAATACTGCCCCCTACCCCAAAGAAGTTAATTGAAGTATCCCTACTGTTGGCCAATCACCAACGAAGGGGCGTAGACTTACCTCTACCAAGAGAAAAAAAATTGTGTGCACGAACAGCCGAAAAAAAACAACGACCGAAGACCAAAACGAACAAAACATTCAAAACATCATCATTAATATATGCACAAACTGTTCCGAACTGTTTTGGATGGGAAGCATGTGGACGCCTTAAGATGGCTACAAGCTCTTTTCGTTGCATTCCACCCAGAGAGGAAGGCCGCCTTGTGTAGTGTATATCCACTAGGGGACTTGGGGAGCCAGAGTAGCTGACCAAGCAAGAAGAGCCGAGGAACTCTTTTTTTTGACTAGCTAGCGACGATGTTTGAACTTCCGGATCCGGTGTTATATGCCTGTTTACAAATGCAAGCTACATGTCAGGCTAGTCCAGTGTTATATGCTTTACGACACTATTTCTTAGCCGCAGAAGCAAACATGTCTCTTTTTGAATTGCAATTGCTAGAGTTTGAAGAGCAAGAGCTTGAACTAGGGCTGTTGAGGTCACGAGTCAAAGAAGGCAGTCAAATTCCACATTACCATTTAGTCACGGTAATTAGGCTTCTCCAAGCTCTGATGCTGCTTGATGGTCATTAGTAGCCTACCAAACTTTCTAACTGCCTGGTACTCAGCACACTATTGTCCCTCTAATTACATTGACATCAATGCAAATGTGATCAAAAATCTAATCAAACACTTCATGAGAGCTCATGTTGCGCAACATTTCTATAGGCTATGTAATTGCGGGAGAAAACAGAGTGATGGCCACTAATAAAAAGAGGAGGATCCCATCAGCTTTCTATAGGCTATTCCTACTATATTTATTTCTCAACTTTCCTAATATTAAGCACATTGCTTATATTTACCAGAGGAGTATAGCCTACCTGGCTGGCATGAAAATAAACCACGGAGAAAAGCGTCCTCCATTCGCTATTTAAGTGCATAGATGACAAGTATTTCTCAAATTCTACGTATTCACACTTTACAAATCACAACAAAGAGTACTATAATGACAGTCACTTTATCCTTGTTTTAGTTGTTCATGTATTTTTGGCGAGGCTAGACCCTCAAGACATTTACCAAACCTTGTGTTATGTGTAGTTGTCTTTCAGTGAGAACTTTCCTGCTGTGGTACATGGGTGAGAATGGCTGTCCAGCTGTAGACAATAAGACTAGACCCTCGAGACATTACATAACACAAGGTTGTACATGGTCATGTGTAGTGGCCTTTCAATGGAGACCCTTACACCTTTTGTACATTGGTGAGTGTCCAGCTGTAGACAATAAGGACAAACCCCCACCAAGACATTGAGTTGCAGGGCAGGGAGCACTGGTGCGCCTGGATGGTGGATTGGATGTTAAGAAGGGCCTGGGTGTTGGGGAGAGGAACCGGAGAGGCCGATGTTTGAACTTGCCCTGCTAATCATTATGATAACACAGGCATTGAATATTTCCCACTCACAATTTCTCCCATCCAGAAAAGAGGTGATTTCACATGTTATAAATAGGTCTGCTAAACATAAAAACACAAACACACACACACACACACAATGACTGTACAAAAGGACTTGGCTGCATGACGAGTACGTATTGTATCTGGCATATTGGTGTCTGTATGATGATGTTTCACGTGAACACAGCTAATCCAACCCAACCCAGAAGGGATACTGTGAAAAAAATATTTAGAAGTGTGCAAACTGTCATCAAGGCAAAGGGTGGCTCCTTTGAAGAATCTCAAATATAAAATATATTTTGATTTGTTTCACCCTTTTTGGTTACTACATGATTCCATATGTGTTATTTCATAGTTTTGATGTCTTCGCTATTATTCTACAATGTAGAAAATAGTCAAATAAAGAAAAACCCTTGAATGAGTAGGTGTGTCCAAACGTTTTACTGGTACTGTACATTTAGGCAAAGGGAAAGGGGGATACCTGAATGAATTCAGCTGAAATGTGTCTTCTGCATTCAAATGCCTCCACCAGGGTCCTCTCCACCCTCTGCCTTCTCTTATAGGACCCCCACAGAGGAAGTTGCTCCCACTATTTCAGGCTTAATTTCCTGCCCTGGAGATGAAATGCACGTTTAGGTTCCACCTCCGAAGAATGACGAAGGCTACATATTAACGAATTGGGTGTGGGAATTTTGACGTGTTTATCAAAACATCAACAAATAAGGCACAGACAGCGGTCAGTGTAGCTAGCTAGCATGCTAACTAATGTTTTCTGTTGTTGCTGTTTTTTTTACTACATCATATTGAAAGGATTAGCCAGCTGGCTGTATGGCTGGTTCTGGAGCTGGATTTGTCAAAAGCATTGGTTTAGGGACGACTTCGCCACAGATGGAAACTACTGACCTATCTTTGACTTCGCCATCTATTGTTATTGCTAAAATTTGCCATCTTCCGTAAATTGCAGCCGCAAATCAAATAGAAATGAATCAAATCCAATCAAATGTTCATTGTCACATGCTTCGTCAACAGCTGGTGTAGACTAACAGTGATATGCTGTCCAACAATGCAGAATACAATAAAATACATTTTTTAACTGCCTTAATTTTGCTGGACCCCAGGAAGAGTAGCTGCTGCTTCGGCAGCAGCTAATGGGGTTTCATAATAAATACAAATAATAATGTAAAACAGTTGTAACACGAGGAATAAATACACAATGAGCAATGATAGCTTGGTTATATACATGGGGTACCAGTACCGAGTCGATGTGCAGGGGTACGAGGTAATTGAGGAAGATATGTACATGTAGGTAAGGGTAAAGTGACTAGGCAACAGGACAGATAATAGACAGTAGCACCAGTGTATGTGATGAGTGTGGAAATGTGTGTAGGTGTTGGGGTATCAGTGTTAGAATGTGTTCGTGTGTGGGTAGAGTCCAGTGTGTGTGCAAAGAGTCAAAAAGGGTCAATACAGATAGTCCAGGTGGCTATTTGATTAACTATTTATCTGTCTTATGGCTTGGGGGTAGCAGCTGTTCATGAGCCTTTTGGTGCCAGACTTAGCGCTCCGGTACCGCTTGCGGTGCGGTAGCATAAAAAACAGTCTATGACTTGGGTGGATGGAGTCTTTGACAATGTTTAGGGCCTTCCTCTGACACCGCCTGGTATAGAGGTCCTGGATGGCAGGAAGCTTGTCCCCAGTGATGTACTGGGCCGTACGCAAAACCCTCTGTAGCGCCTTGCGGTCGGATGCTGAGCAGTTGCCATACCAAGCGGTGTTGCAGCCGTCAAGATGCTCTCAGGGGTTCAGCTGTAGAACTTTTTGAGAATCTGAGGGCCCATGCCAAATCTTTTCAGCCTCCTAAATAGTTCGAAAGAATAAGATGAACCTTCGGTAATATGGATAACTTTTGAAAGATAGTTGATATGCGTTTTTCTACATTGTAATGGACACCGTGCAACGTTACGTAGGCTACTGACAGGCCTCGGCTGCGGTACAGCAAAGCCAAGTCAGCCCGTGCTCAAGGTTCTCACAGGGGAAGTGAAATTATAGGCTACCATGACTTTGCTCATGATCATTCACACCACAAATGACATGTAACTAACGATAAGCTCCTTAAGTTAAGTTTCGCGGGTACCTTTTCATTATCTGGATAGACACTTGTGGTTTCTAGCTAACGTTATAACAATTAAAGTAGTGGAGCGTGTAGTGAAGCGAAACTTTTGTTGTCAAAACCATTCATCTTGGGGGGAGAGGGTTTGCAAAATGCTACCATATAACACAATTATATCATTCATTTTAATACAGACTAGCTCAAAAATAAGTGAACATTTACAAATTATCCAATTGATTATGAGAATTTTCTGGTAAATAACAAGTTATTTTAATTTGCACCGTAGCTCAGTGAACACAAGGCTGTTTGGCTCATTTCAGTCACGAAGAGGAATAACATTGCAGCTGTTTCTGATTAATATACAATGCCATGCTGGTGGGTGGTGGGTGGTATCGTTCAAATAAAACCCAGTCCTGAAGTGAAACATAGGTTGAAAATAACTTGTATGTCATATCATAGGAAAAGACTCCGCATTCACATGGATTTGCACAAAGTGGGCAGTTAAGATTTGTCACTTCAAGTCCAAATATATCATGCTTATTGACTAAAATCATTGTGCAACATCATGGGTAAGCTCAAATGTGTTTCTACTGGTGTGGTGCGTTTACTCTGTCTCGTTCTTCATTCTTTCGCTCTGTTTTCCATCTTTCCTTTCTTAGTTCTGATATTTCTTCTTGTGGCCGCGACTTGTGTCGCTCTTTTGAAATGCAACTGCTTCATGTTGTGGCAGATATACAGTTGAAGTCGGAATTTTACATAAACCTTAGCCAAATACATTTAAACTCAGTTTTTCACCATTCCTGACATTTAATCCTAGTAAAAATTCCCTGTCTTAGGTCAGTTAGGATCACCACTTTATTTTAAGAATGTGAAATGTCAGAATAATAGTAGAGAGAGTGATTTATTTCAACTTTTATTTCTTTCATCACATTCCCAGTAGGTCAGAAGTTTACATACACTCAATTAGTATTTGGTAGCATTGCCTTTAAATTGTTTAATTTGGGTCAAACATTTCGGGTAGCCTTCCACAAGCTTCCCACAATAAGTTGGGTGAATTTTGGCTCATTCCTCCTGACTGAGCTGGTGTAACTGAGTCAGGTTTGTAGGCCTCCTTGCTCGCACACGCATTTTCAGTTCTGCCCACAAATTTTCTATAGGATTGAGGTCAGGGCTTTGTGCTGGCCACTCCAATACCTTGACTTTGTTGTCCTTAAGCCATTTTGCCACAACTTTGGAAGTATGCTTGGGGTCATTGTCCATTTGGAAGACCCATTTGCAACCAAGCTTTAACTTCCTGACTGATGTCTTGAGATGTTGCTTCAATATATCAACATAATTTTCCTCCCTCATGACGCCATCTATTTTGTGAAGGGCACCAGTCCCTCCTGCAGCAAAGCACCCCCACAACATGATGCTGCCACCCCCGTGCTTCACGGTTGGGATGGTGTTCTTCAGCTTGCAAGCATCCCCCTTTTACTGCAAACATAATGATGGTCATTATGGCCAAACAGTTCTATTTTTGTTTCATCAGACCAGAGGACATATCTCCAAAAAGTACTATCTTTGTCCCCATGTGCAGTTGCAAACCGTAGTCTGGCATTTTTATGGCGGTTTTGGAGCAGTGGCTTCTTCCTTGCTGAGCGGCCTTTCAGGTTATGTCGATATAGGACTCGTTTTACTGTGGATATAGATACTTTTGTACTTGTTTCCTCCGGCATCTTCACAGGGTCCTTTGCTGTTGTTCTGGGATTGATTTGCACTTTTCGCACCAAAGTACGTTCACCTCTAGGAGACAGAATGCGTCTCCTTCCTGAGCGGTATGACTGCTGTGTGGTCTCATGGTGTTTATACTTACGTACTATTGTTTGTACAGATGAACGTGTTACCTTCAAGCATTTGGAAATTGCTCCCAAGGATGAACCAGAATTGTGGAGGTCTACAATCTTTTTTCTGAGGTCTTGGCTGATTTCTTTTGATTTTCCCATGATGTCAAGCAAAGAGGCACTGAGTTTGAAGGTAGGCCTTGAAATACATCCACAGGTACACCTCCAATTGACTCAAATGATGTCAATTAGCCTATCAGAAGCTTCTAAAGCCATGACATCATTTGCTGGAATTTTCCAAGCAGTTTAAAGGCACAGTCAACTTAGTGCATGTAAACTTCTGACCCACTGAAATTGTGATACAGTGAATTATAAGTGAAATAATCTGTCTGTAAACAATTGTTGGAAAATGTTATTGTGTCATGCACAAAGTAGATGTCCTAACCGACTTGCCAAATCTATAGTTTGTTCACAAGAAATTTGTAAATTGGTTGAAAAACAAGTTTTAATGACTCCAACCTCAGTGTATGGAAACTTCCGACTTCAACTGTATTTCGTATTATTCCTACAGGGGAAGAAACAGTCATCCCTAAAACCTTGTTGATTTCACACATTCTGGCTGCATGGCTGTGTAAATCTGTCTCTGTTTGAGACATGGGTTTGCATACTTGTGAAACATGAACTTTCTCATAAATCATGCATTGATCTCTAGATGAGTTTTCCAGGAAGTTATACATGCAGTTAGGATTTGACCGGTTGTGGACCAGAGTTCACATTTAGCTCCATCCCCAGCTGTGTCCTTATCCCCCAGTATACTGCAGTACAGACTCCCTGCTTCCTGTAGTCCACCCCCCACACACACGCGTGCCACTCTCCATACATAGCCTACTGTACAGTAATCTCTACCCCTCATTAGCACTATCTGAGGAAGAAGAACACTGAACTCTAGTTTGGCGTGTCAGGGAAACTGACTAGACTTTACATTTTTAAACCTCACTCCCCGGATATGTTGAGAACTGCAAATCAACTTTGTATATGTGTGTGTTTGTGCTCACATTAGTGAGATGGGCTGATCCTTTGTGCCCCAGAGTGAATCTCATGTCGGAACTTCCCTAGTGTCCAACTAGCCTGACACCATCCCCCTGACACCATCCCCTTCCCCACTCTGTACTGTAGTTCATTACTGTGTACCCCATGAGGCTGTCCTGAGGTGTCCCCCGTCCACCCCTTCATTAGTGATGTACACTGTAGAGGAGCAAGGCACAACTCAGGGCATTAACTCTGGAGCTCTGACACACTCTGGCTATCACACTGGTTTCCTTACCGTCTGGTTGGTGACATTATAAAGCTTGCCCCTCTCTGGCCCACTCTGGACACTTCTATCGATTCCAACTTTTCAGTTTTAGCACCTTCAAGAGTTTTAAACATCAATCAGGAACTTGGGGTTTTCCCGCAATGTCTTTTTATTATTCTTTTATATATATATATATATATATATTTAAGCGTAAAAGAAGCAGGAAATGGCATTGGGAGAGAAGGATGGAGTGAGATATGTGGAAAGAGAGAGTAGGCAGAGCGAGCAGACAGAAAGAGTGGAGAAGAAAGGATTGGGACAAGCCTCTAAGCCTCTTCAGCATAGTGTTGCACATCTGGGCCACAACCCGCCTTTTTTATCGAAACCAGAGAGAAGTTGGACAGAGTAAAAAATGACGCTAATCTCCCTGAGGAGACTGAGATAAAACAGCCCAGTTGTGGCAGCAGCAGCGTTTAGTGGAGAGGGAGAGGGAGGCGAGGGCGCCTGAGCAGGGAGGGAGGAGAGGGTGTGTGTGTGTGTGTGTGTGTGTGTGTGTGTGTGTGTGTGTGTGTGTGTGTGTGTGTGTGTGTGTGTGTGTGTGTGTGTGTGTGTGTGTGTGTGCACATGGGGGTTTGGACCTGGGGGAGGGTCCCTAGATGCTGTCAGTCCACGGTGTAACATTGTCCTCTAGTGGTGATGTTGACTTTCTCTGTTTTTATGTTGAAGACTGCTGGAGAACAGCAGACTACAGGGAGCTGTTCCAACACAGAGACAGACACAGCCTCCAACAGGCTGTGGGTTAGCTCAGAACCCCTCTCATCTTAGTGGGCATTTCTGTGCCTTTCTGTCAGACTGTGCATACAGTATGTTCAGAGATTGAGAGCTCTGTTATTTTCCTCTGCCTTGATAAGACCAGTCTACGTTCTGTCCCATTCCCTTTACAGCCAGCAGGGGGAAAGGCTTGTGTACTTCCGATGGAGAAAAAAATTGACTGGTGACAAACGCCAGATGGTTGGTCCAAATTCAATATGTTAGCACTTACACAATATTTACCCAAGGGTTGTTTTTGAAACATGGATTTCTTGGTTGACTAGATTTGAGTAATACAACAACAACTGCAGCCACTGCAAAGAAACAGGAAAACTGTCCTTCTGACTGTCCCAGTACGCCTTAGACAGCTGTACGGCATCCACAGTTATCGGAGTTACAGGGAAATATGTGCGCTTAAACCAGCTATGTTTTAGCGATGTTCAGGGGTGTGGTTGTATTGAAAGTACCGTAATATTTTGTCATGTCTATGTCTAGGGAGGAAGGTAGCCTAGCGGTTAAGAGCGTTGGGCCAGTAACCGAAAGGTCGCTGGTTCGGATCCCAGAGCCAACCAGGTGAAAATCTGCCGATGTGCCCTTGAGCAAGGCACGTAACCCTAATTGCTCCTGTAAGTCACTCTGGATAAGAGTGTGTCTACTAAATGACTAAAATGTATCAATTTGTTATTACATTGTAGCAACTTCATTATAACAGTGTCGTAAGTCTATTCAGTAAGAGTATGTATTTTTGTTCAGAACTTTTGGTTTTCATGTTTTTGACTGTCTGTGCATAGTTGTGTGAGTGTACTGCATGTGTGTGAGCATGTGCGCATGTGTGAGCGTGTGAGTGTGAGCGTGTGTGTGTGAGCGTGTGTGTGTGAGCGTGTGCGTGTGAGTGAGTGTGTGCGTGTGTGTGTGTGTGTGTGTGTGTGCGTGTGTGTGAGCGTGCGTGTGCGTGCGTGTGCGTGTGTGTGTGTGTATGTGTGTGAGCGTGTGTGTGTGTGTGTGTGTGTGAGCGTGTGTGTGTGTGTGAGCGTGTGTGTTATACCATGGTATGTAACTCTAGCCCAGTTTGTTGCTCTCAGGAGTAACACAGATGTTTTTCCCTGGAAAACAAACAGAACAGAGGCCCTTTCTCCAGGACGGGACTATCAAAATAAAAGATGGCCCCGACCCCACCTCCTTCTCGGGCCTGCTGTTTCATGGGGCGCTTGCAGAGGTGCATTTTTCTGTCTGACACGTACTTTTACACAAGTCTGCTCTCACATGTGCTCAGTTCTTATATTCTTTCATCTTGTCGATTTTCTTGGGCAATTGCTGTGCGTGCATGTGTGTGTGTCTGGTCCCTCCATTAGTATTGGAGCTATGGGTGGTTGGTGGGACTCAGGGGGTGATGACTCTCCAGACTGCAAGAGATTTAGAATCCTGAGGGGGAGGGATAGGGGGAGACATGGGAGCAGAGGAGAACAAACTGTGCCACCCCCCTCCTCCCTGCTCCATGATTTATGGCCCTTTCCCTAAATGCACTGCGTCACTCCACAGGGGCGTCCTGAGCCGACAGGGCTAGGAGAAGACCTCGGAGGGAGAGAGTGAAAGACTGAAAGACAGAGAGCGAGAGAGATTCTGAAAGACACAGACAGACAGAGAGATTCTAAAAGACAGACAGACAGACAGACAGACAGACAGACAGACAGACAGACAGACAGACAGACAGACAGACAGACAGAGAGAGAGATTCTGAAAGACAGACAGACAGACAGACAGACAGACAGACAGACAGACAGACAGACAGACAGACAGACAGACAAAGAGAGAGATTCTGAAAGACAGACAGCCAGAGGCCAAGAGAGACAGACAGAGAGAGAGATTCTGAAAGACAGACAGACAGACAGACAGACAGACAGACAGACAGACAGACAGACAGACAGACAGACAGACAGAGATATTCTGAAAGACAGACAGACAGAGAGAGAGATATTCTGAAAGACAGACAGACAGACAGACAGGCAGAGAGAGAGATTCTGACAGACAGACAGCCAGAGAGTGAGAGAGACTGACAGACAGAGAGAGAGATTCTGAAAGACAGACAGCAGCCAGCCAGCCAGACAGGCAGAGAGAGAGAGAGATTCTGAAAGACAGACAGACAGCCAGACAGGCAGAGAGAGAGATTCTGAAAGACAGACAGACAGAAAGATTCTGAAAGCCAGACAGACAGATTCTTAAAGACAGACAGACAGATTCTTAAAGACAGACAGACAGATTCTGAAAGACAGACAGACAGAAAGATTCTGAAAGCCAGACAAACAGATTCTTAAAGACAGACAGACA
Organism: Salmo salar; assembly: GCF_965601325.2. Lineage (NCBI taxonomy): Eukaryota > Metazoa > Chordata > Actinopteri > Salmoniformes > Salmonidae > Salmo > Salmo salar. Next base: position 21,947,640 of record NC_138313.1, read on the forward strand.
GATTCCAAAAGACAGACAGAGAGATTCTGAAAGACAGACAGACAGAGAGAGAGAGATTCTGAAAGACAGACAGACGACACACAGAGAGAGAGAGAGAGCGGGAGATTCTGAAAGACAGACAGACAGACAGACAGACAGACAAAGAGAGATTCTGAAAGACAGACAGTCGAAGAGAGAGAGAAACAGACAGACAGACAGACAAAGAGAGAGATTCTGAAAGACAGACAGTCGAAGAGAGAGACAGAAAGACAGACAGCCAGAGACAGAAGAGCGATTCTGAAAGACAGACAGACAGACAGAGAGATTCTGAAAGACAGACAGAGAGAGAGAGAACAAGGTGGATGTGAATAAGAGAAAGTGCACATTGATAAATGAGAGAGGTAAATAGTGCTGTTGAATGGAGAGAATGGTGAGAGAGAAAACAAGCTGTTTGAGCTGTGAAATTGAAGAGGATGTCATAAATAAGCAGAGTCCTGAGTCTGTCTCCATGGGCTGAGCGGACGTTGTATTTCTCAGATTAGAGCAGCACTGTGACAGCTCTGTGAGCATCACCAGTACTCGCTTCATGCAGAGCCTCGGGGGGGGGGGGTGTGGTGTGTGTGTGTGTGTGTGTGTGTGTGTGTGTGTGTGTGTGTGTGTGTGTGTGTGTGTGTGTGTGTGTGTGTGTGTGTGTGTGTGTGTGTGAGAGTGTGAGAGTGTGACTATTTTGTGGGTCTCTCTGTAGACTTTACAGGGGACAATAGCTACCATTTATCATTACTCATTCAAACAGGAACGATGCTCCAGCACCCTCATTTGGTCAATAGGTGTGTGTGTGTTGTAATGGGAAGTCCAGGTGCAGAGACTCTGTCCCAAGGGAGGAAGCTCTTGTTTACTCATATTTAACCTTGTGTTCGACTGCCTGCTCCTATAACCCCTTTAAACATACACAGTCATATTGTATACTATATTTCTGTCCTGCTATAGCTGCCCCGGTCAACTGTAAGTGTTGATATTGTCAAGTGGAAACGTCTAGGAGCAACAACGGCTCAGCCGCGAAGTGGTAGGCCATAGAAGCTCACAGAACGGGACCGCTGAGTGCTGAAGCGCGTAACGCGTAAAAATCATCTGTCCTCGGTTTCAACATTCACTACCGAGTCCAGACTGCCTCTGGAAGCAACGTCAGCACAAGAACTGAACCATGCGCAATACTAAGCATCAGGTGGAGTGGTGTGAAGCTCGACACACCATTGGACTCTGGAGCAATGGAAACGCGTTCTCTGGAGTGATGAATCACGCTTCACCATCTGGCAGTCTGACGGACAAATATTGGTTTGGCGGATGCCAGGAGAACGCTACCTGCCCTAATGCATAGTGCCAACTGTAAAGTTTGGTGGAGGAGGAATAATGGTCTGGGGCTATTTTTCATAGTTCGGGCTTGGCTCCTTAGTTCCAGTGTAGAGAAATCTTAACACTACAGCATAAAATTACATTCTAGACGATTCTGTGCTTCCAACTTTGTGGCAACAGTTTGGGGAATACCCTTTCCTGTTTCAGCATGACAAAGAACCTGTGCACAAAAAGAGGTCCATACAGAAATGGTTTGTCGAGATCATTGTGTAAGAACTTGACTGGTCTGCACAGAGCCCTGACCTCAACCCCGTCAAACAAATTTGGGATGAATTGGAACGCTGACTGTGTGCCTGACCTAATCGCCCAACATCAGTGCCCGACCTCGCAAATGCTCTTGTGGCTGAATGGAAGCAAGTACCCAAAGCAATGTTCCATCATATAGTGGAAAGCCTTCCCAGAAGAGTGGAGAACGTTATAGCAGCAAAGGGGGGACCAACTCCATATTCATGCCCACGATATTGGAATGAGATGTTAGATGAGCAGGTGTCTACATACTTTTGGCCATGTAGTGTATGAGCTTGTGAATAGCCTCATACCCTTTGCTTTTTATTGTCTCAGTAAAACTTGCAGTGTCTCCCTTCAGAATTATTGTCCATTTTATTTTATTAACATGGATGGCTACATTCTCACCCTGTAGTGTAGTCCCCTCTGCATTTTGGATTGTGAGTGTAATATGGCAGAGTCCAATGCAGCCAGAAGGGGTCATTGTTTCCCTGTGTGACGGACACTAATGACTGATGTGCTGTCTATGAAGTAAGACTACCTCGAAGAGGTTCTGGAAGAGTTTTGGTCCATCCGTGAGACATACAGTAAAATAGTATTTATTCATGAAGTATCCAATGTCGGAGACTGTGATATGATCAAATACATCAATACATTCACTCTGAAACAATTATTATTGCAGCAGTGGTTTGAGGACTGCCACCTCACTGTATGGTTGAATAGTTTATGAATGGAATTCCAGAGTAGGTTTTCCAGGGTAGTCCAGTAGGGGGCACAACAGACCTAGATTCTCTTCCTGGAAGTGAACCACCTGTAAAAGATGACGCTGTGGATTTGTGTGGCCAGAGAACAATCTGAGATGTCCAGAGACAGTTTTCATGACAATGATTCATGTTTGAGATAGCAGATCCTGACCCAGCATTAAACAGCATGTCAGCATGTATTTACATTTAGGGCCAGTTTCCCGGACACAGATTAAGCCTTGACTAAAAAGCATTTTCAAAGGAGATTTTAAAATGCTTTTTAGTTCAGGATTAGGCGTAATGGACTACAGTACCAGTCAAAAGTTTGGACACACCCACACTCATTCCAGGGTTTTTCTTTATTTGTACTATTTTCTACATTGTAGAGTAATAGTTTAGACATCAAAACTATGGAATAACACATATGGAATCATGTAGTAACCAAAAAAGTGTTAAACAAATCAAAACTATATCTGAGATTCTTCAAAGTAGCCAACCTTTGCCTTGATGACAGCTTTGTACACTCTTGGCATTCTCTCAACCAGCTTCATAAGGTAGTCATCTGGAATGCATTTCAATTAACAGGTGTGACTTGTTAATTTGTGGAATTTCTTTCCTTAATGCATTTGAGCCAATCGGTTGTGTTGTGACAAGGTAGGGGTGGTATACAGAAGATAGCCTAATTTGGTAAAAGACCAAGTCCATATTATGGCAAGAACAGCTCAAATAAGCAAAGAGAAAGGACAGTCCATCATTACTTTAAGACATGAAGGTGAGTCAATCCGGAAAATTTCAAGAACTTTAAATGTTTCTTCAAGTGCAGTCGCAAAAACCATCAAGCGCTATGATGAAACTGGCTCTCATGAGGACCGCCACAGGAAAGGGAGACCCAGAGTTACCTCTGCTGCGGAGGATAAGTCCATTTTTATTTTTTTATCTTTATTTAACCAGGTAGACCAGATGAGAACAAATTCTCATTTACATCTGCGACCTGGCCAAGATAAAGCAAAGCAGTGCGACAAAAAACAACAACACAGAGTTATTCATGGGATAAAAAAAGTACAGTCAATTAAACAATAGAAAAATATATATACAGTGTGTGTAAATGGAGTAAGGAGGTAAGGCAATAAATAGGCCAATAGTAGCGAAGTAATTACAATAAGCGAAATTAACACTGGAGTGATAGATGTGCAGAGTTGTTATGGTGACCAGTGAGCTGAGGTAAGGTGGAGCTTTACCTAGCAAAGACTTATCGATGACCTGGAGCCAGTGGGTTTGGCGCCGAATATGTAGCAAGGGCCAGCCGACGACAGCATGCAGGTCGCAGTGGTGGGTGGTATATGGGGCTTTGGTGAGATGAACTGCATCCAATTTGCTGAGTAGAGTGTTGGAGGCTATTTTGTAAATGACATCGGCGAAGTCTAGGATCAGTAGGATAGTCAGTTTTACGAGGGTATGTTTGGCAGCATGAGTGAAGGAGGCTTTGTTTCAAAATAGGAAGCCGATTCTAGATTTAATTTTAGATTGGAGATGCTTAATATGAGTCTGGAATGAGAGTTTATTGTCTAGCCAGACACCTAGATATTTGTAGTTGTCCACATATTCTAAGTCAGAACCATCTAGAGTAGTAATGCTAGTCGGGCGGGTGGGTGTGGGCAGTGATCGGTTGAAGAGCATGCATTTAGTTTTACTAGCGTTTAAGAGCAGTTGGAGGCCACGGAAGGAGTGTTGTATGGCATTGAAGCTCGTTTGGAGGTTTGTTAGCACAGTGTCCAAAGAAGGGCCAGATGTATCAATAATGGTGTTGTCTGCGTAGAGGTGGATCAAGGAATCACCCGCAGCAAGAGCGACATCGTTGATATATACAGAGAAAAGAGTCGGCCCGAGAATTGAACCGTGTGGTAACCCGATAGAGACTGCCAGAGGTCCAGACAACAGGCCCTCCAATTTGACACACTGAACTCTATCTGAGAAGTAGTTGGTGAACCAGGCGAGGCAGTCATTTGAGAAAGCAAGGCTGTTGAGTCTGCCGATAAGAATACAGTGATTGACAGAGTTGAAAGCCTTGGCCTGGTCAATGAAGACAGCTGCACAGTACTGTCTTTTATCGATGGCGGTTATGATATCGTTTAGTACCTTGAGCGTGGCTGAGGTGCACCCGTGACCAGCTCGGAAACCGGATTGCACAGCGGAGAAGGTACGGTGGGATTCAAAATGGTCAGTGATCTGTTTGTTAACTTGGTTTTCGAAGACTTGAGAAAGGCAGGGCAGGATGGATATAGGTCTGTAACAATTTTGGTCTAGAGTGTCACCCCCTTTGAAGAGGGGGATGACTGCGGCAGCTTTCTAATCTTTCGGAATCTCTGACGATACGAAAGAGAGGTTGAACAGACTAGTAATTGGGGTTGCAACAATATAATATAATTTTAGAAAGAGAGGGTCCAGATTGTCTAACCCAGCTGATTTGTACAGGTCCAGGTTTTGCAGCTCTTTCAGAACATCTGCTATCTGGATTTAGGTGAAGGAGAAGCTGGGGAGGCTTGGGAAGTCGATGCGGGGGGTGCGGAGCTGTTGGTTGGGGTAGCCAGGAGAAAAGCGTGGCCAGCCGTAGAGAAATGCTTATTGAAATTCTCAATTATCGTGGATTTATTGGTGGTGACAGTGTTTCCTAGCCTCAGTGCAGTGGGCAGCTGGGAGGAGGTGCTCTTATTCTCCATGGACTTTACAGTGTCCCAGAACCTTTTGGAGTTAGTGCTACAGGATGCAAATTTCTGTTTGAAAATGCTAGCCTTTGCTTTCCTAACTGACTGTGTGTATTGGTTCCTGACTTCCCTGAAAGTTGCATATCGCGGGGACTATTCGATGCTAGTGCAGTATGCCACAGGATGTTTTTGTGCTGGTCAAGGGCAGTCAGGTCTGGAGTGAACCAAGGCCTATATCTGTTCTTAGTTCTACATTTTTTGAAATGGTTATTTAAGATGGTAAGGAAATTACTTTTAAAGAACAAGCAGGCCTCCTCTACTGACGGGATGAGGTCAATATCCTTCCAGGATACCCGGGTCAGGTCGATTCGAAAGGCCTGCTCGCTGAAGTGTTTTAGGGAGTGTTTGACAGTGATGAGGGGTGGTCAAACACCCCGCAGACCCATAACGGATGCAGGCAATTAGGCAGTGATCGCTGAGATCCTGATTTGAAAACAGCAGAGGTGTATTTGGAGGGCAAGTTGGTCAGGATAATATCTATGAGGGTGCCCATGTACCTGGTGGGTTCCTTGATAATTTGTGTGAGATTGTAGGACAGCCAAGGTGTTAAGCATGTCCCAGTTTAGGTCACCTAACAGAACGAACTTTGTCCCCTGTCTATCTTCAATCAATTCACATATGGTGTCCAGGGCACAGCTGGGAGCTGAGGGGGGTCTATAACAGGTGGCAACAGTGAGCGACTTATTTCTGGAGAGATTAATTTTTAACATTTGAAGCTCGAACTGTTTGGGCAAAGACCTGGAAAGTATGACAGAACTTTGCAGGCTATCTCTCCAGTACATTGCAACTCTCCCCGCTTTGGCAATTCTATCTTGACTGAAAATGTTGTAGTTGGGGATGGAAATCTCAGAATTTTTGGTGGCCTTCCGAAGCCAGGATTCAGACACGTCAAGGACATCAGGGTTGGCGGAGTGTGCTAAAGCAGTGAGTAAAACAAACTTAGGGAGGAGGCTTCTGATGTTAACATGCATGAAACCAAGGCTTTTATGGTTACAGAAGTCTACAAATGAGAGCGCCTGGGGACACACGTGGCCTGGTTTAACCTCTTGGGGCTAGGTGGGACGCTAGCGTGCCACCCGTGGTGCACTCCATCAACAGCAGGTGCATTTCAAGAGCGGCAAATTTGAATCCAAATAAATGTCAAAATTCAAATTTTTCAAAAATACAACTATGTTACACCATTTGAAAGATAAACATCTCCTTAATCTAACCACGTTTTACGATTTCAAAAAGGTTTTACGGCGAAAGCATAAATTTAGAGTATGTTAGGACAGTACATTTACAAGAGTTGTGTGTAATGTTTTGTCAAGTCAAAGACAGGGTCACCAAAACCATAAAACCAGCTAAAATGATGCACTAACCTTTTACAATCTCCATCAGATGACACTCCTAGGACATTATGTTAGACAATGCATGCATTTTTAGTTCTATCAAGTTCATTTTTATATCCAAAAACAGCGTTTTACTATGGCATTGATGTTGAGGAAATCGTTTCCCTCCAATAACCGGCAGTCAAGTCAGCGTCAGAAATTAAATAATTAAAATTAGAAAACATTGTTAAAATATTATATTGTCATTTAAAGAATTATAGATTTACATCTCTTGAACGCAATCAACTTGCCAGATTTAAAAATAACCTTACTGGGAAATCACACTTTGCAATAATCTGAGCACTGCGCCCAGAAAAATACGCGTTGCGATACAGACTAGACGTCATGTTGGGGAGATCTAAAATCGAAAATACTATGTAAATAATCCATTACCTTTGATTCTCTTCATCAGATGTCACTTCCAGGTATCACAGGTCCATAACGAATGTAGTTTTGTTCAAAAAAGCTCATCATTTATGTCCAAAAATCTCCGTCTCGTTAGCACATGATGTAAGCCAGCCGGACTTCTCGTCATGAACGAGGGGAAAAAATATATTTCCGTTCGTTCAAACATGTCAAACGTTGTATAGCATAAATCATTAGGGCCTTTTTTAACCAGAACATGAATAATATTCAAGGTGGACGAATGCATACTCTTTTATAACGTATTGGAACGAGGGTACCCAACATGAACTAGCGCGCCAGGTGTCTAATGGGACATCACCGTTCCATGGCTCTTGTTCGGTCAGATCTCCCTCCAGAAGACTCAAAACACTTTGTAAAGGCTGGTGACATCTAGTGGAAGCAATAGGAAGTGCCAAAATATTCCTAAACCCCTGTGTTTTTCAATGGGATAGGTTTAAAGTCAATACAACACATCAGGTATCCACTTCCTGTCAGAAAATGTCTCAGGGTTTTGCCTGCCAAATGAGTTCTGTTATACTCACAGACACCATTCAAACAGTTTTGGAAACTTTAGAGTGTTTTCTATCCATATATAATAAGTATATGCATATTCTAGTTACTGGGTAGGATTAGTAACCAGATTAAATCGGGTACATTTTTTTTATCCAGACGTGCAAATGCTGCCCCCTAGACCCAACAGGTTAACCTCTACATCACCCGAGGAACAGAGGAGGAGTAGGATGAGGGTACGGCTAAAGGCTATCAAAACTGGTCGTCTAGTGCGTTGGGGGCAGAGAATAAAAGGAGCAGATTTCTGGTAAAGCAATCACAGGTGTTGATTGGGAGAGCTAGCTAAGACAACAACGGGTAAGACAACAATAGCTAATCAGCTAAGAAAACAACAACAGGTAAAATGGCGATGAATGGGCAGAGAGGGTCAGTTGACTACACACAGGGCCTGAGTTTGAGGCTGGGGCCGACAGATAAACAAAATAAACATAAATGGAGTACCGTGATTAATGAACAGTCCAGCAGGCATCAGCTATGTAGCCAGGTGATCATAGTGTCCAGTGAACAGCAATAGATGAAACAGGGAAGCTGTTACTACGCTAGCAAGCGCTGGACACGGCGTTCCTAAAGTTAGCAGGCCGGGGCTAGCAGAAGCGTCTTCACCGACGTCCGACAAAGGCCGTTTGAGGGCACATCGGACGGAATTACGTCGGCAGACCAGTCATGATGGATCGGCGGGGCTCCGTGTCAACAAAGGGTCCAGGACAATTGGCAAAAGAGCCCAAATAAATGCTTCACAGAGTTCAAGTAACACATCTCAACATCAAGTAAGACACATCTCAACATCAACTGTTCAGAGGAGACTGCGTGAATCAGGCCTTCATGGTCGAATTGCTGCAAAGAAACCACTACTAAAGGACACCAAAAAAAGAAGACTGGCTTGGTCCAAGAAACACGAGCAACATAAGACCGGTGGAAATCTGTCCTTTGGTCTGATGACTCCAAATTTGAGAGTTTTGGTTCCAACCACTGTGTCTTTGACACAGCATGTGTGGTTCCCACCGCGAAGCATGGAGGTGAAGGTGTGATGGTGTGGGGGTACTTTGCTGGTGACACTGTCAGTGATTTATTCAGAATTCAAGGCACACTTAACCAGCATGGCTACCACAGCATTCTGCAGCGATATGCCATTCCATCTGGTTTGCGCTTAGTGGGACTATCATTTGTTTTTCAACAGGACAATGACCCAACACACCTCCAGGCTGTGAAAGGGCTATTTGACCAAGAAGGAGAGTGATGGAGTGCTGCATCAGATGACCTGGCCTCCACAATCACCTGACCTCAACCTAATTGAGATGATTTGGGATGAGTTGGACCGCAGAGTGAAGGAAAAGCAGCCAACAAGTGCTCAGCATATGTGGGAACTCCCTTCAAGACAGTTGGAAAAGCATTCCAGGTGAAGTAGGTTGATAGAATGCCAAGCGTTTGCAAAGCTGTCATCAAGGCAAAGGGTGGCTATTTTGAAGAATCTCAAATTTAAAATATATTAATTTAACACTTTTTTGGTTACTACATGATGTCATATGTATTATTTCATAGTTTTGTTGTCTTCACTATTATTCTACAATGTAGAAAATAGTAAAAATAACGAAAAACCCTGAGTATGTGTGTCCAAACTTTTGACTGGAACTGTACCTGGGAGAGTTCAGTTGAGGGAAAACGGCCCCATACTGAACTGTCAAGCGGAAGACATGTAAGAAGACCGACACAATGTAGGTCCAAATCAAAGGCGTCCACATGCCACCGGTAAACGGTGCTCACATTGTGTGAACTCCAGTAGCTGGAGCGATTAAGAAGAGCTGAGGAACTATTTGGTTACTTTGTCTGAGGAATGAAGTTAAATATAGGATCTGTGATGACCTTTCTCTCACTCAAGAGTAAGCTGCTTGGAATTGAAGGGTGTTGAAAACACATGACACAAGTACACACATACAGTGGGGTCTGAAATTATTGACACCATTGATAAAGATGAGCTAAAAAAAAAAAAAACTGCGCTATGTTGTATGCTCAAAAGAATTGGTCCGGAGACTGAGATGGCTATTGAATAATGTTGATTTTGTAGTTTATTAATGATTTCTTTGTGGATTTTGATGTGCACTTGGGGTTATTGTCTTGCTGGAAGATCCACTTGCAGGCAAGTTTCAGCTTCCTGGCAGAGGCAACCAGGTTTTTTGCTAAAATGTCCTGGTACTGGGTAAAGTGTATGATGACATTGACCTTAACAAGGGCCCCAGGACCAGTGGGAGCAAAATACCCCCTTAACATCAAAGATCCACCTCTATATTTTACAGTAGATATGGGGTTATTTTCTGCTCATGCGTTCTCAATTGGACGCCAAACCCTCCACTGGTGTGCGTGGCCAAAGAGCGCTATTTTCATGTTTTCCAGCAAATGTAAATGCCAGGACTTTACTAAACAGCATTTGGATTGGAACCGGTGCTTTGGCCAACCACACTAGTGGTGGGTTTGGCATCTAATATGTTGTTGTTTTGAAGCTCATTTTCTGCAATTCTACATAGTTAAAAAAGACTCCTTATATCTTTTATGTAGTATATTTTATGATGATGATAATAATAATAATGGATAAGGAGAATAAAGTCTAGACCCGATTTCCATGTTATTCCGCTACATTTACATTTGAGTCATTTAGCAGACGCTCTTATCCAGAGCGACTTAGAATTAATGCTTTTATCTTAAGATAGCTGGGTGAGACAACCACATATCACAGTCGTAGCAAGTACATTTTCCCTCAAAGTAGTTATCTGCAAAGTCAGTGCTAGTAGGAAAATACAACCTATATGGATCCTGCTAGGAGAAGGGCGTCGATTACAATCAGGAAGAGGAATGTAGCCAGGCCAATAGCCTTGTAGGGAATTTTGGGAGGGAAAAAGGTAGGGTAAATGGTAAGAAGATTGGATACATATATAAACCAAGATGACCACAAGTTACAATGAGTGTCATGTGATATGGCAGAGATCTCCAACCCGAAATTAAATCTAGAATCGGCTTCCTATTTCGCAACAAAGCTTACTTTGTTTTATATTTAAAGCTAAATACTGTTGCAGAACTGTAGTACTTTGTGTTTTTATCAGAAATATATTACCACTGTTTTTATGATACACAATCATTCAGATGCTCACACATATAGGCATAACCACATATGTGAACACACACCACTATAATTGTCGAGATGAAGGACAGCATGGGAAGTTGTTGGGCTGCCCCTGCTAAGGAGAGATGACGGGAAGGTGACCGGGAAACTGAATGTGACACCAGATCAAAGAGCACACCTCTGACTGTAGCGTAGGAGTTGCGTTCACTGGGTAAAGGCATCCCTCACTCTAAAGCTGTGGGCGTTGCAGTAAAGTTGATGCTGACGATAACAAAAATGTTTGTGTGTGTGTGAGATGGGAGGAGATGTTTGATGCAGGCTAGTGAGTGAGTGAGTGACAGTGAGAGAGATTATTCTCATTCTGTGCAGCAGATATTCTGTATTTGTCTATGAAGTGGTCTCAAGTTTGTTCTTTAGTACCTTGTCGAATGACAGAATCTTGATATTTTCTTGTTTTGCCTGCGTATGATCAGGGGTTAGAATCAAAACCGTCCTTAAGTGTCAACATTGACAGCCAGTGTGAGGAGTATGATCAGGTGTTAGAATCAAAACTGTCCTTAAGTGTCAACATTGACAGCCAGTGTGAGGAGTATGATCAGGTGTTAGAATCAAAACTGTCCTTAAGTGTCAACATTGACAGCCAGTGTGAGGAGTATGATCAGGTGTTAGAATCAAAACTGTCCTTAAGTGTCAACATTGACAGCCAGTGTGAGGAGTATGATCAGGTGTTAGAATCAAAACTGTCCTTAAGTGTCAACATTGACAGCCAGTGTGAGGAGTATGATCAGGTGTTAGAATCAAAACTGTCCTTAAGTGTCAACATTGACAGCCAGTGTGAGGAGTATGATCAGGTGTTAGAATCAAAACTGTCCTTAAGTGTCAACATTGACAGCCAGTGTGTGCGTGTGAGAAGGCGCCACAGATTAACTAAGGTAGTGGCCTGATTACTTCCAGACCCTTGCAGTCAGACAGTTCAATTACAGCTGCCTGTGGCAAATTGAGCAAATCATTACCCTGTGATTAACAGCCACTGTCTCCACAGTCATCACACACAGAGGCCTACTTGCAGGCCCATTCTGATTGAATGACCTTTATTTCTGTTTAGATCTACACTCATTCTCCCCTTTACAACTCTCACTCCCTCAATCACGCACACATTAACCTCGGAGTGGGCTGGTCCCAGGCCCCTGCCTGCTGCTTGATCTCCTCATGGATTTTTAGAGAGTGCAGGACATCTGAGGATGATGATCACTGACCGACATGCTTCTCTATAAACACAAAGCTCTGTGCTGTATAGTCTGTCCTCACGATGGAAAATAACATCCCATGTCCTTACCTACTTTGCATTTGTTTTCTCATCTCTGGGGATGTACAGACAGGAGCTCTGACAAACCATGGAAACGTGGGCACCCCAACAAAACACACACACCTGTGGATATGCTTCGATCTCATCCACAGTGGCACACTTTGATACGTCCATGCTTCGATCTCATCCACAGTGGCACACTTTGATGCTCACGTTGAACACTCAGAAAGAGGTGAGAAGTGTTGGGTGCTGTGAGAGTATAGAGAGTGTGTAGATCAGTCTCTCGGGGCCCGTCTGTAGTCTGACTCGGTCAGTCTGAGAGATTCAGCAGTACAGACAGAGGCCTGTGGAAACACTGTTGACTACAGGGATGAGCTCATTCACAGCTCTCAGCCTCAGATTTGACTGTCCAAAATACCTAAGGAAAGGAGGACTAGCCAGCCAGCTATCTATCCCTATCTCAAACACAGCAAATACACTCAAAGATCCACAATTTTGGCCCATATTTTTATTATTAAGATCCAGCCCTGCATAGCTGACTTGTATAACACTGAGTGCAGGAATTATTGGAAGGATGAGAGAGAGAGAGAGATCTGATCTGATCTTGGCCTCTTCAGCTGGTCTTGTGTTCTCTGTCAAGTGCCTCAGATCACAGTGAAGAGGATTAGGGTGTAAAACCGGAATCTGGCAATTCCAACATCAGGAATTCTTTGTCTTCGGGAAATCATTAAGACCAGTCAGGCCATTATAACTGGACTGATGGGCCGTTTTGTTCATTTTAGAGCTTACGTCCGAACTCTGACCCCTGAAGAAGTGTGTGAGACAGGGTCATTGGGCTAGCTATGTGTCATGGGTTTCCTGTGCCAATACATTTTCATCAAATTAGCAGTTGCGTAACTACAATAATCTAATAAGAAAATGTGTAAAAGAATAACTTACTGTTTGCCCAACCCATGGCTTATAAAGGTTAGCACATACTGAGGTAATACTGGGATTCATGATATTCACACTCTAATGCTCTGTCACAATATTCCTGTCAAAACATGTAAGTGTTACAATATCCCAATTCATAACTGCTATTTTCCTATGTAAAAAAAAATCGATCACACTCTAAATAAAAAAATATAATGTATGAACAATATTTCAGTTCATAACAATTTTCCAATGGTTTAGAAAAATAGCTCTGTCATGACGTTTGTATATAAACAACTACACATTCTTTGGGACTATTAGTGTATTAGTGTTGTACTGTTAGGCGTTTACTGCACTGCTGGAGCGATGAGCGAAAGCATTTCTCTGCACCTGCTTTAACATCTGCTAATCTGTGTACACGACAAATAAACATTGATTGAATTTTTTGGGTTTTGACATCGTATCGTATCTGACAGTGTATCATTTCAACTGCTCTCTCCATACTTAATGTACTCCTTCACCGTGCTTCTTCTCTCATTGGCCACTGCTCACTCCGCCCAACAGCTCCACGTACAGCTCCGACCAACTCTGACTTCGAGTGACCACAGTTTAATGGCTAAGTTTACTCTAGATTCTGACCTCAGACCCCACCACTACTGTCCCTCTGAGTCTCAGCAGGTCTGACTGTAGAGCAGCAACACATAGCGTCTGGCTGATGAAGAGATGCTGTCCACTGGACCATACATTACCTTGTTACCATGGGGATGACAGGGTAGACCGGATGCCTGGTTGTTCCATGGGACATGACTAACACCTAGCTTTACAGAGAGTACTAATATTCATGACGTGTTAGAAGAAGCCCACTTCCTTACCCCTCACCACTTCCTTACCCCTCACCTACTCATATTGTATTGCCCTACTCCTATGCTGTATACTCTTCCTCCTGCACACTTTGTCAGTGGGATTCCTGAAGACAGGAATGGGATGCAGGAGCCAGGCCGGAGCTCCCAGTACCCAGCCAGCATTCCACAGGGGATTAAGTGGAAAGACTTATATAAGCTCTGACGGTTCCTCATCTCCAGGGTTCCATATCCCCAGGAATCTGTGTTTCGGTTTCTCTTCCTTTGAAGAAGCAAAAGCACCTCCTCTCCTCTTTTCTCACACCAAAATAGAATTTCGGTCAGGTTACAAAACCATCCCCAAGTTATTTATAGTTGGTTCCACTGTCTGTTCTCCACATTCCAGTGAGAATTATGGAACGATTAGTCTTCTATTCTGTGGTTGGATCTCTGGGGTAGTGTTTGGGAGGTTATTAAAGAGACAAACGGTGTACTCCTTTTTTTGGGGGAGTTTTTTTGCGTTTTTTACCCCCTTTTTGATCTTGTCTCGTTGCTGTAACTCCCCAATGGGCGAAGGAGGTGAAGGTCGAATCATGTGTCCTTCGAAACCAAACCGCACTTGTTAACCCGGAAGCCAGCCGCACCAATGTGTCGGAGGAAACACCGTTCAACTGACGACCGAGGTCAGCCTGCAGGCGCCCGGCCCGCCACAAGGAGTCGCTAGATCGCGATGAGCCAAGTAAAGCACCCCCAGCCAAATCCTCCGCTAACCCAGACGACGCTGGGACAATTGTGCGCCGATCACGGCCGGTTGTGATACAGCCCGGGTCTGTAGTTATTGATCCCGGGTCTGTAGTGACGCCTCTAGCACTGCGATGGGAGGCCCACAAACTATGTACTCTAATTCAATATTCTCTAGTGGAGTGGATCCTGAAAGAAGAGCTGTGTGCTGGTGATGAGTAATAAGTTATAGACCGGAATGTCTTTTGTTCTTCCTCACATTCTTTCTAGAAGGACAGTTTATGCCTATAATTCACTAGTTAGAGCTGAGAGACTGTGTGTGCGTATGTATCTATGCCTTTAAAGCTTCCAGTCAGCGTGTAGCAACAGGGCAGAGTATTTTATTGGTTATTTCTCCTTCTTTGTCTCTCCTGCTCCTCTATTTCTGGCACACTATTTGGTGGTTAGCTGGTAGGTTAGATGCACCTCTGCACGTCACCTATTATGCACATCTCGCTGAGTTCCCCCTGCCTACCCAGGTACTCAGCATCGCCTCCCAGTTCCTACTGCTCTATTAGACCTCATTAAGGATGTTCCAGAAATCCTACATCGGCCACTTCCTGTCACACTGCCTGTGCATGTTCTCACTGATCTACTTAACACAAACTATTACATTATCTCACTCGCACTCTCCCTCCCTCTTTTTCTCTCTCCCTCTCCTCTCCTCTCTCTCTGAGTAGCAGGGTTCATTGTGATACTAGAGGTCAGGGGAAACATCACATTAGTTGTGAATTGATAATGGATCTGGTAAATGGGCCTAAAAGCTCTCTATTAGCTCTCTATTTCTGTTGTACCACAGAAACCTGTTATTGTACGTTGTACCTGCACTCGCGAGGCCATTACATGCATGGGGCTATTGCAGGGACAAACAGTCCTAAACCATATACACACACTATGCATTTGTAGTAATACGAGAAGACACACTTTCATGCACAAATCCCAATCGTTTCCCATTTTAAGTATTTAGGAATATTTAAAATGGCCATCAAAGTTTTCACACCCCTTGATTTTTTTTCTCCATATTTTGTTGCGTTACAGCCTGATTTTAAAATTGATTAAATTGAGATTGTGTGTCACTGGCCTACAGACAATACCCCATAATGTCAAAGTGGAATTATGTTTTTAAACATTTTTACAAATTAATAAAAAATGAAAAGCTGCAATGTCTTTAGTCAATAACGATTCAAACCTTTTGTTAAGGCAATCCTAAATAAGTTCAGGAGTAAAAATGTGCTTAACAAGTCACATAATAAGTTGCATGGACTCTCTGGACTGTGTGCAATAATAGTGTTTAACAACGACTACCTCATCTCTGTACCCAACACATACAATTATCTGTAAGCTCTCTCAGTCAAGCAGTACATTTCAAACAAAGATTCAACCACAAAGACCAGAGAGGTTTTCCAATGCCTCGCAAAGAAGGGAACCTATTAGTAGATGAGTAACATTTTTTTAAAAGCAGACATTGAATATATCTTTGCGCATGGTGAAGCTATTAATTACACTTTTCATGGTGTATCAATACACCCAGTCACTACAAAGATACAGGTGTCCTTCCTAACTCAGTTTCCGGACAGGAAGGCAACTGTCACGCCCTGACCATAGAGAGCCCTCAGGGTACTCTATGGTGTTTTAGGTCAGGGCGTGACCAGGGGTTTCTAGGTATTATTTTCTATGTTGGTGTGTGTGTGTGTATGGTTCCCAATTAGAGGCAGCTGATAATCGTTGCCTCTAATTGGGGATCATACTTAGTGTGTCCTTTTTCCCACCTGCGATGTGGGATATTGTTTTGTAGTATTGCCTACAGTGAGGGGAAAAAGTATTTGATCCCCTGCTGATTTTGTACGTTTGCCCACTGACAAAGAAATGATCAGTCTATCATTTTAATGGTAGGTTTACTTGAACAGTGAGAGACAGAATAACAACAAAAAAATCCAGAAAAACGCATGTCAAAAATGTTATAAAATGATTTGCATTTTAATGAGGGAAATAAGTATTTGACCCCTCTGCAAAACATGACTTAGTACTTGGTGGCAAAACCCTTGTTGGCAATCACAGAGGTCAGACGTTTCTTGTAGTTGGCCACCAGGTTTGCATACATCTCAGGAGGGATTTTGTCCCACTCCTCTTTCCAGATGTTCTCCAAGTCATTAAGGTTTCGAGGCTGACGTTTGGCAACTCGAACCTTCAGCTCCCTCCACAGATTTTCTATGGGATTAAGGTCTGGAGACTAGCTAGGCCACTCCAGGACCTTAATGTGCTTCTTCTTGAGCCACTCCTTTGTTGCCTTGGCCGTGTGTTTTGGGTCATTGTCATGCTGGAATACCCATCCACGACCCATTTTCAATGCCCTGGCTGAGGGAAGGAGGTTCTCACCCAAGATTTCACTGTACATGTCCATCATCCCTTTGATGCGGTGAAGTTGTCCTGTCCCCTTAGCAGAAAAACACCCCCAAAGCATAATGTTTCCACCTCCATGTTTGACGGTGGGGATGGTGTTCTTGGGGTCATAGGCAGCATTCCTCCTCTTCCAAACACAGCGAGTTGAGTTGATGCCAAAGAGCTCCATTTTGGTCTCATCTGACCACAACACTTTCACCCAGTTGTCCTCTGAGTCATTCAGATGTTCATTGGCAGACTTCAGACGGGCATGTATATGTGCTTTCTTGAGCAGGGGGACCTTGCGGGCGCTGCAGGATTTCAGTCCTTCACGGCGTAGTGTGTTACCAATTGTTTTCTTGGTGACTATGGTCCCAGCTGCCTTGAGATCATTGACAAGATCCTCCCGTGTAGTTCTGGGCTGATTCCTCACCGTTCTCATGATCATTGCAACTCCACGAGGTGAGATCTTGCATGGAGCCCCAGGCCGAGGGAGATTGACAGTTCTTTTGTGTTTCTTCCATTTGCGAATAATCGCACCAACTGTTGTCACCTTCTCACCAAGCTGCTTGGCGATGGTCTTGTAGCCCATTCCAGCCTTGTGTAGGTCTACAATCTTGTCCCTGACATCCTTGGAGAGCTTTTTGGTCTTGGCCATGGTGGAGAGTTTGGAATCTGATTGATTGATTGCTTCTGTGGACAGGTGTCTTTTATACAGGTAACAAGCTGACACACTCCCTTTAAGAGTGTGCTCCTAATCTCAGCTCGTTACCTGTATAAAAGACACCTGGGAGCCAGAAATCTTACAGATTGAGAGGGGGTCAAATACTTATTTCCCTCATTAAAATGCAAATCAATTTATAACATTTTTGACATGCGTTTTTCTGGATTTCTTTGTTGTTATTCTGTCTCTCACTGTTCAAATAAACCTACCATTAAAATTATAGACTGATCATTTCTTTGTCAGTGGGCAAACGTACAAAATCAGCAGGGGATCAAATACTTTTTTCCCTCACGGCTGAATTTCTGTAGTTCAATGCTTCCCTTGTCTCCTCCTTCTGCCTATTGGAATAAAATCCACAGTGCGGTTTCAAACTGTATCTGGCAAGGTAAGCGATCTCGGAGAAAATGAAAAAAACTTACAAAGAAGGAAAGACATAGGAGGACTATTCGTAGCTAACTTTAAATTGTATTTCCAGCCACTAGCAGTTCGTCCTATCCTAAATGGGTTTAGACATGATTCTTCCACCCCTGGCTGAGTATAGAGAGAATGGTGTTGCCTATTGCCCTGAAAGACGTGGTCTCTACTGATATATCTCTTCAACAATGTAAATTACGCGTTGGTCCTATTATTGCTCACGCAATCTTTATTTGGTGCAAAATTGACAAATGTAACTGGGATTTAAAATGACATGCCCATACTCCCAATATTTCACAATAATGCCTTGCGATTTGGAGGGTGGCCTTTTGCATCCCCCCAATGGTCCAAATGGGGAATCCCTAACCTTGCCCATATCATGGACAGTAATGGTTTGAGAAAATTCTAAGATTTGAAAGACGCATACACATCACCAGGCAACTCCTTTTTTCTATATTTACAAGCAGCTATGCTGGCCCATCCAATGATGGGATTTATAAATAAATAATCTGGGTTCCCGAAGGACGGATCTCTATAATATATATTTTTTTACACTTTTGGAAAGCTCATATTCTGAACTAGCCGTTATAAAAGTATGGCCAACAGATCTAAGAGAATCTGAACAACTGTTCACTGTGTCCCCTAAATCAGGTAGGCACTTTCCTTCATATGACGTGGGCGTGCCCTGCAGTTAAATGCTTCTGGGAAAAAGTTACAAAATTCATCAGAGACAATTACTGCTGGCAGGCAGCACTGCCACGGAAAATATGTTGGCTCTTAGATGGCAATCACTTCACTCTCTCCCAATTTGCCAGTGGATACAGTTACTTTTAGAAGGTATAACTTTATAATTATCGACAGTCAGAATGAATGGCGCAAGTCAAGAAACAATTGAGGCCTGGACAAATATACTTGAATATACTTGTTTATTTGTATGCGTTTTTTCTTTTTTACAATCTATAAAGCCCAAACGTACAAACAAAATATATACTGTATACAGTATAGAACATTTTTACTGGGAATCAAAATGGCATGCCCATTTTCCAATATTTCAATATGCCTTGCGATCTGGAGGGCGGACTTTTGCACCTCCCCAATGGTCCAAATGTGTAATCCGAACCCTTACCGATATCATGGACAGTAATGGTTTGAGAACATCATGTTTTGCACACTGAGTGGTTCTAAATTAACAGTTGTTTAGTAGTTTGAAAATGCTCTTTCCATGACATAGACTAACCAGGTGAATCTAGGTGAAACCTATGATCCCTTATTGATGTCACTTAAATCCACTTCAATCAGTGTAGATGAAAGGGAGGAGACATGTCGTGGGGATGGGGTGGGTGGTTGGGTGGATACATGTTGGGGGAATGGGGTGGGAGGTTGGATGGAGACATGTTGGGGGAATGGGGTGGGAGGTGGGTGGTTGGATGGAGACATGTTAGGGGAATGGAGTGGGAGGTGGGAGGTGGGTGGTTGGATGGATGGAGACATGTTGGGGGAATGGGGTGGGAGGTGGGTGGTTGGTTGGATGGATGGAGACATGTGGGGGAATGGGGTGGGAGGTTGGATGGAGACATGTTGGGGGATGGGGTGGATTGTTGGATGGGTGGAGACATGTTGGTGGAATGGGGTGGGTGGTTGGATGGATGGAGACATGCTGGGGGATGGGGTGGGTGGTGGGTTGTTGGATGATGGAGACATGTTGGGGGATGGGGTGTGTGGATGGATGGATGGAGACATGTTGGGGATGTGGTGGGTGGGATGGAGACATGTTGGGGGAATGGGGTGGGTGGTAGGATGGAGACATGTTGGGGGAATGGGGTGGGTGGTTGGATGGAGACATGTCGGGGGAATGGGGTGGGTGGTTGGATGGAGACATGTCGGGGGAATGGGGTGGGAGGTTGGATGGAGACATGTTGGGGGAATGGGGTGGGAGGTTGGATGGAGACATGTTGGGGGAATGGGGTGGGAGGTTGGATGGAGACATGTTGTGGGGATGGGGTGGGTGGTTGGATGGATGGATGGAGACATGTTGGGGGAACGGAGTGGGAGGTGGGTGGTTGGATGGATGGAGACATGTTGGGGGAATGGGGTGGGAGGTGGGTGGTTGGATGGATGGATGGAGACATGTTGGGGGAATGGGGTGGGTGGTTGGATGGATGGATGGATGGAGACATGCTGGGGGATGGGGTGGGTGGTAGGTTGTTGGATGATGGAGACATGTTGGGGGATGGAGTGTGTGGATGGATGGATGGATGGATGGATGGATGGATGGATGGATGGAGACATGTTGGGGATGGGTTGGGTGGTGGGTGGTTGGTTGGATGGAGAAATGTTGGGGGAATAGGGTGGGTGGTTGGATGGATGGAGACATGTTGGGGGAATGGGGTGGGAGGTTGGATGGATGGAGACATGTTGGGTGGGAGGTTGGATGGAGACATGTTGGGGGAATGGGGTGGGTGGTTGGATGGAGACATGTTGGGGGAATGGGGTGGGAGGTTGGATGGAGACATGTTGTGGGGATGGGGTGGGTGGTTGGATGGAGACATGTTGTGGGAATGGGGTGCGAGGTTGGGGGTGGAGGCTCACTACTTTTCTTATTTTCTTTACCTGCTACATTTATTGTTACTTTCTGGCTCTGTGGCATGATCACGGTGATCAATGCTTTGTGTTTGTGTACTTTATATGAATTTTTGTATTGTGCCTGTAGCCCCCCCTCCCCAACAAGAAAACTACAAAATTAATAAAGATTTGGTCACAAAAAAAAAGCATTCATAAAAAATACACTTTCATATGCATGATTATGCATGCATAAGTAACACAGAATTGTACAAACACACACACACACACACTAATGTTAGTGCTTAGTTTTGGGGTAGATCTGTCCCAGAGTTGCCTGAGAGGCAGACAGCATAGCGTTCTGCCACGAACATTTCATTCCACCTAGCTGTTGTCAGAGAAGCAGCACCTGGGCCGGGTTGGGCTGCTTGGTGCCGTGGCGTGTGCTCCGTGGCAGTGGCATGATCAACATCTCAACCACAGACTGTGTCCTGTCCTGGCAGAGCCAGCAGCCAGCTCCAGCTCCAGACCTGCAGCACTGTGTGCTTTGGCAACCAGTCAACCAGCCCTCTCACGCTCCACACACGCTCCCTCCTCCCTCTCTCTCTCAAGCTCTACATCCTCCCTCAACCCCCATCACAGTACCCTCACGATATACATGCTGACACCCTCACTATAGCAGAATGACATGGCTATGATGCATCCCCCTAGGGTTGTCAGTGTGAGTTTATCTGAACTGTGAGTCAGGCGTTCTAACCGTCAGTGTAGCTGGTTTGCATACGTTGGGGGGAGTTTATACTCGCTTGCTCGCACGCACACACACACACACACACACACACACACACACACACACACACACACACACACACACACACACACACACACACACACACACACACACACACACACACTTTTTAAGTAGCTTTGCAAGATGCCTCTCCTGTGCAAGCCGTCTTACATCCATGTTCTTGTTTTGGAAAGATAAAGCCCACATCTGACCCTCTCTCTCTTCACACTGCTGTCCATCTGATAGGAGAGCAGGGCTGTTTTCCTATGAGCTAACCCAGCCGGCTGATGGGGAAGTGAAAGCCACAGAGCGAGACGCTTTACATTCCAATAGCCAGCAACTGCTATCAACACACCCGCCAGGGCTAAATATGACATCAGCTCTATTTGGAGGAGAAGGACCTAACAATAACCATTATACAATACAGATGAAATCCTGACAGTCCTGGCAGTGAGTCAGGTCACTCTGTGTACATTATCTCTCTGTGTTGATGTTGGAGTGCATGTGAACATATCCCACTCTCCAAAATAGATTTGACCAAAATACAACTGGCCTGCGCTGTTGACTTCAATTACAGATCCTACAGACTTCAGAGGGCGTTATGGGCGAAATCATCCCAATGTTAAAGTCGGTTTATTTATACATGGGCATAAACTCCAGTTCAGTTTTGTTTGGCGAGCTTGAACCAAAGAGATTTCTTCTAGAAGAAGTTTTATGAATATTTAATGGGGAATGGAGATTTTTGCCTGTAGACACACTTGCACATAAACGGGGACACGCACACACACAATGTACTTATGTGCTTTCCCCAAAGAGGGAAGGGGATCTTAAATGTAGTTATGTAAGGTTAAAGTAAGTGCTTTGCTTTTGTTTCATGGTTTGATAGAAAACCCAGTCAGAGCCTAGCTGTCTGGACAATCTTATCTAGCAAGAAAAGAGGCAGCTCACTTAACCCTCGAAAGTTGTGCAATCTGCATTAAGAAAAACAACAGAATGGCTTGGACTGGTCTTCTCCAGATCACTGCAATGTACTGTTTTTAGCCAATTATCTTGTTCTGTACATTGGGTTTATATTGGTTTGCTCTGAGCTCACAGGAAGTCAATTCACAGGGTTAATATGTTGGTCAGTAGTTGTCTTCCTGATGAGGGAAGAAACAGAAGCTTCGAGCCCTGGACTCAGAGAATGATGGGACAGTAGTAGAAAAGTATTCCTTTGATATGGAGGCTTTGTTGGGCTGAACTCTGACCTCTAGGCTAGTAGTCTACATACGGTGCATTTGGGAAGTATTCAGACCCCTTGACTTTTTCAAAATGTTGTTACGTTACAGCCTTATTCTAAAATGTATAAAAATTAAATAAAAATCGCAACAATCTAAACACAATACCCCATAATGACAAAAAAACAACAAATGTTTTTGTTTTTTTAACTGTTTTTTGCTTTATCATTATGGAGTATTGTGTGTAGATTGATGAGGGAGAAAAAATTATTGAATCTACTTTAGAACAAAGGTTGTAACGTAACAAAATGTGGAAAAAGTCAAGGGGTCTGAATACTTTCCAAATGCACTGTATATAACTGTTCCATTAGGAGAAGAAAAACCCAGATGATCTTATGTAAGTGTACTGTTTGGCAGTAGACCTGATGCTGTCGTCTGCAGTATGTAGCAGTATTCATCCCAGGTGGTTGTCTCTCTGAGCAGAGCGGGGCTGTCTTCCTCATTTGGTTTCATGTTTGCTTTTATATGTATTTTCTGTCTTAATACCACTAATCTTCTCATTAACCAATGGCAACCACATTCCATAGGGCTGCAGGTAGCCTACAGTTTAAGAGCGTTGGGCCAGTAACTGAAAGATTACTGGTTCGCATCCCCAAGCCAACTAGGTGAAAAATCTGTCGAGCAAGGTATTTAACCCTAATTGCTCCTGTTAGTCGCTCTGGATACGAGCGTCTGCTAAATGACTAAAATGTTCATGTAAAATTCCTTAGCAGGGGGAGAGAGAGATGCAGGTGCCAACGTTACCTACCCCTGCCCACCTAGCCAATGGCACCCTTTTGAAATGGGGCCACAGGGGGCTCCTGAGTCCCGCAGCAGTCTAGGGCACTGCATCTCAGTGCTAGAGTCATCACTACAGACCCTGGTTCTATTCCAGGCTGTATCACAACCTGCCGTGATTGGGAGTCCCATAGGGCGGCGCACAGTTGGCCCAGCGTCGTCTGGGTTAGGGCCTGGCCGGCGTAGGCCGTCATTGTAAATAAGAATTTGTTCTTAACTGACTTGCCCCGTTAAATAAAGGTTAAGTAAAAAATAAATAAACACGAGGTTCTCTGTGGTAAATAAAAGGCCTCTTGTACTCCTCCTCCTGGCTTTACTGCGGTAATCTAGTTCATTCATTAGAAACTAGAAAACGTGTTCTGTTTCTGTCCATCTCTGAGAGACATGCTTGATGACTATAATTCTGCATGAGAGTGTAAACTCTCTCTATCCCCTCCCCTCCCTCCCTCCCTCCCTAGGGTGTGGTAGTCCTGAGGAGCTGACAATGGAGAGGGCCCATACAGCAGTGGAGGGGGTGTTTGAGACCCTCAAAGAGTTGAGCCATGCCCGAGACCACCTCAAACAGTTCACCTCCGTCTACACAGCCAGCGATGGAGTACACCAGGTCAGTCAGTCGCACAACAACCCACACCTCAACAACGCCATCGGTGTCGGCGGTCGCCCTCACAGTCTACGATTACATCAGACAGGCGTTGTGTGTTCAGAGGTGACTGTGGAACCCAGTCCCTCAGTAACACACCTCGTACGCCTCCACAGCATCCTCCAGAACACATTACTGTTGTATTTTCTACCATTTGTCTATTCAGCTGTTCAACTATTCATTCATTTTCTGCCCATACATACATCACAGGAGGTTGGTGACACCTTAGTTGGGGAGGATGGACTCGTGGTAATGGCTGGAGCTGAATTCGTGGAATGGTACCAAATACATCTAACACATGGTTTCCATGCGTTTGATGTCATTCCATTTGCATCGTTCTGGCCATTATTATGAGCCGTCCTCCCCTCAGCAGCCTCCTGTGACACCGATATAGTACGTATCTCCACAGTCCTAAGACAATTATTCTCCCTTTTCTCCTGCCCCCATTTTACACACACCCTTGTGGGAAATCACATTGCCGTCAGTCCATTAATTTACCTGGAGCCACCTCTGGTAAATTGCGTCAGAGCCACAGCCTTCTGAATGAGTCTTTCGCATCAGTGCACATTGTCCTTGTATCTCTGTATCTTATGGAACACACAAACCGTCTTCCTCCGCTTCTGGGTGAGTTATTGTGTGTTTGGAGGAGGCAGCCCCACACACACACACACTGTACCTGTGAATGACATATTCCATTCCAATATGCTTTTAATACCTCTGACAGTACCTTCACACTTTATTTGGGAATTGTCTTGATTTTACACTCACAAAGAGTTATATATTATAATGTTTAATTCAGGTTATTGAAAATTCCAACCCCCATCTGGTATTCGCATTCTAGGTCTCTGTGTTCTGCTGGCACCAAACAGTGCCAAAGCAAGGAGGGAGAGAGGCATTTTATCATGTGCTTTTTTTTTCTTTCAGACACTTTAGAGTCGTGTTCTTTTCCTCAGCGTGGAAGAACACGATGTCAAGTCTAACCACTGCCAGTGCTCAGGTTTCTCAGTACATCGGCTTGAGTACCTGCCTGCATACACTCATATTCTCTCACACTGTGCCCCACTGAAGAACACACACACTCACACTCACGCTGGAGACAAAGGGCACATTGACCTAGACAGAGACAGATTTATGTGCTGAAGTAGGACCTACATGTTGTACAAAAGGACACGTAGTAATAATACTTCAGTAGCTGGGTCAGAATTACTCGTCTTCCTAAGTAATGGCACATTTTATAATAGGTCTCTGCTGCTCTGTTCCTGTTTGTCAATCTCTCTGACTCTGTCAGACGCACTAAAGGAGTGTGACGTGTTTTAAACGGTATTTTGGGGGCCGGGGGCCTTTGGAGGCAGGCTGGGAACATTGCGTGACTTTGGGCTGACAGAAATGTCTTCTTGCACAGAACACATTGTCACCTAAGTTTTTTTTTTTGTACTAAAGAGTGCATCATGTCGGCCGACGTCATTTTTTCATAAATATGTTGCGGAAGTCGTCATCTGAACAACAAAAACTAATGTCTAATGAATCAGTACGGTATGTGATTCCCATTGTAACATGCACACACTGGCGTTTAGTTTTTTTGCACACATTCTGTCACGTGTGTCTATACGTATTAGCTTTACTGAATGGAGCAGGAATTATATGACTCTCATAACTGAACATCAAAGTGCGCACATACACACACACCCCTATATAACTACTGCTGTACACACCTTTTCTATTCATATACTGTCCATACTGTCTATACACACCATTTATTGTGTGTGTGTGTGTGTGTGTGTGTGTGTGTGTGTGTGTGTGTGTGTGTGTGTGTGTGTGTGTGTGTGTGTGTGTATGTGTGTATATGTGTGTGTATATGTGTGTGTGTATATATATGTATGTATGTATGTATGTATGTGTATATATGTATATATATATATATATATATATATATGTATATATATATATATATATAGATATAGATAGATAGAGTGAAAGCACCGCCAGCATTCAAAAGTAACCAAAACATCAGCCAGGAAGCATAGGAACTGAGAAGTGGTCTGTGGTCCCCACCTGCAGAACCACTCCTTTATTGGGGGTGTCTTGCTAATTGCCTATAATTTCCACCTGTTGTCTATTCCATTTGCACAACAGCATGCGAAATGTATTGTCAATCAGTGTTGCTTCCTAAGTGGACAGTTTGATTTCACAGAAGTGTGATTGACTTGGAGTTACATTGTGTTGTTTAAGTGTTCCCTTTATTTTTTTGAGCAGTGTATATATATTTCTTTATATGTGTATATATATATTTCTTTATATGTGTATATATACAGTGGGGGGGAAAAGTATTTGATCCCCTGCTGATTTTGTACGTTTGCCCATTTACAAAGAAATTATCAGTCTATAATTTTAAAAGTAGGTTTATTTGAACAGTGAGAGACAGAATAACAACAACAAAAATCCAGAAAAACGCATGTCAAAAATGTTATAAAATGATTTGCATTTTAATGAGGGAAATAAGTATTTGACCACTCTGCAAAACATGACTTAGTACTTGGTGGCAAAACCCTTGTTGGCAATCACAGAGGTCAGACGTTTCTTGTAGTTGGCCACCAGGTTTGCACACATCTCAGGAGGGATTTTGTCCCACTCCTCTTTGCAGATCTTCTCCAAGTCATTAAGGTTTCGAGGCTGACGTTTGGCAACTTGAACCTTCAGCTCCCTCCACAGATTTTCTATGGGATTAAGGTCTGGAGACTGGCTAGGCCACTCCAGGACCTTAATGTGCTTCTTCTTGAGCCACTCCTTTGTGGCCTTGGCTGTGTGTTTTGGGTCATTGTCATGCTGGAATACCCATCCACGACCCATTTTCAATGCCCACGCTGAGGGAAGGAGGTTCTCACCCAAGTTGTGATGGTACGTGGCCCCGTCCATCGTCCCTTTGATGCGGTGAAGTTGTCCTGTCCCCTTAGCAGAAAAACACCCCCAAAGCATAATGTTTCCACCTCCATGTTTGACGGTGGAGATGGTGTTCTTGGGGTCATAGGCAGCATTCCTCCTCCTCCAAACACGGCGAGTTGAGTTGATGTCAAAGAGCTCCATTTTGGTCTCATCTGACCACAACACTTTCACCAGTTGTCCTCTGAGTCATTCAGATGTTCATTGGCAGACTTCAGACGGGCATGTATATGTATTCTTGAGCAGGGGGACCTTGCGGGCGCTGCAGGATTTCAGTCCTTCACGGCGTAGTGTGTTACCAATTGTTTTCTTGGTGACTATGGTCCCAGCTGCCTTGAGATCATTGACAAGATCCTCCCGTGTAGTTCTGGGCTGATTCCTCACCGTTCTCATGATCATTGCAACTCCACGAGGTGAGATTTTGCATAGAGCCACAGGCCGAGGGATATTGACA